>NC_142801.1:28477694-28622694 GCF_049724085.1 Artemia sp. Qi Xiang Cuo | reverse complement strand
ATGCTTTATATATGTATTTTTAGCAGCAGCCCATAAACATTAAAAAAAGATTCAACAATAAAAAATCTCGACCAGACTTGCACGTAACGGTGGAGACAATTTCCCTTAAGTAAATTTTGACTGTTTAGAGGGGAAGTATCCAGTGTCCTTAAGAGAAATAACCATATTTGAAAAGCAAACGAAAATCTTGGGATAGGGGTGGTAGTTCTGCAGTATGACACAGAATTTGTAAATGGGGGGAAGAAACCAAATAAAAAAGGAGTTTTATATTCAGTTAGGGCACCGTTGGTAGATAATGTTAAAAATTAGGTTTGGATTATCTATGAGCCTCCCAAAGACGTACCTTCCTATGGTCATTTTTTCCCCGTTATGGCAGTAAGTCGACTCTTATCTCAAGGTGTTCGGAAAGCGGAACTTCACTATTGCCCCATGTGCCTTTCCCCATTTACAACTGAGAGAACATTCTCGGATCACATAATATATCGCAAAATTCATGGCAATCAAAGAATAGAAATGCCGACAGAAGGTAAAGATACTTTATAATTTAAAAACTTACGAAATTCCCTTCAACAGGTTGATAAACTATGTTTGGATTGTGAATCAAGACTGGTGGTGATATCAGACCCATCTAAGCCAAATATAGTCAAGGAACACAAACTAGTTGCGTGTTCCTATGCGCATGCCGGTCGCGATTCCAATGATAAAATGCGATTGGAAGAGTTTTTTTTTACTATAGATGAGGAGGGTAGCATGGAGAAGCTATTGGTGTCTTTAATAAAAACAGCGAACGGTGCAATTTCACGATTACGTCACACCAACTACCCAATGTCATTATCAGATAAGGAGCAACTGGCGCTAGAAAAGGGGAAAATTTGTTAGGTTTTTAGGGGTGCTCGTGCCCCAAAAGACGCTGTACAGGATCACAACCATCTCATTGACCCCAATTCAACGGGCAAAAATAACTTTCGGCGCTGGGCTCACAATTCATGTGATTTAAAAATTAAACAACAACTCTTTCTTCCGGTTTTTATACATAATTCTAACCAAGATCTGAAGTATGTGCTACCAGCAATGGCACATCATCAAAGAAATGGAACAGTGAATGATGCATGGGTAATAGACAGCTTTTCCTACAAAATCATTCCTAAATCATCGAAAAAGTTGCTTGTTTTGGAATTTATGTGGAGATATGTTGAAGATGACATTGAGTACAAGAATAAAATTCGCTTTTTAGATTCCTACAGTTTTTTCCCTAAATCATTGAGCGAATTAATTCAAGTGCAGAAAAACGATGACGGCTGCAACGCTTTCCCCCTTCTCAAGCAACAATTTGCAAATGTTTTATATGATTTTTTGACGGTTAATGGAATATGTCCTTATGATTATTACTGGTCCATTTCGAGATTCGCCGAGGAAACTATTCCCTCGATCGAATCGTTTTACGACAGTCTACACGATCGTAGGTGCACCCCCGATGAATACAGTTTTGCTAAGAAAGTGTGGGCAGAGGGAGGGTGTAAAAATGGGTTTGACTACTGCAAACTGTATTTGTAAGGTGATGTGTTAACTTTGTTAGACATTATGTGTAAAAATACAGACAAAATATATGAGAAATTTAATTTTGATTTAGGATATTGTTTTTCATCTCCTCATCTGGTAATTAACCTCATCCTAAAAATTAGCGGGGAAAAACTCGGGCTTATCACTGACATCGATCAGCACCTGTTCATCGAGAGGTCAATAAGGGGTGGATACGTTTTTCACGGGGATCGTATCTTGGAAACTGATCCAACTGGAGAGAAGACGGGGACAAAATTAGATGCAGTGTTCCTTGATGTGAATTCTCTCTACCCCTCGGCCATTTCTCATTATGCGCTACCCTGCGATGACTATAACTTGCTCAATGACCCTCAAGCCCCCAATTTCCCCAACATTGACAGTGTTGAGGAGAATGGGCCGGGTGGATGGTTTTTTAAAATTTATGGGGAGATACTAGTTGAGCTTCACGATTCAGTAAAAGATTTTTTTTTCCAAGCATCAATAGACCTGTGACTAGGGTTTCTTTGAGCCCCCGCAACAGACGTTTAGTCGAGGTGGACGGATTGCATTGGTCACCTTCAAAACAAAAACTTACTGCTGACCTTCTGCCGAAAAAAAATATTGTTGTACATAATGTGGCTTTAAAATGGATGTGCAACAAGGGTTTCAACGTCACAAAGGTTCATAGAGCCCTCCAGTTTAGCCAAAAACCCTATATGAAAACTTTTGTTGACACTTTTGTCAAGAAACGTTCTGAAGTGCAGACAAAAGCCGAAAAAGAAATTTATAAGCTCATTTTAAATTCGGCTTTTGGTAAAATGTGCGAGAGTGTTCGCAATAGGAATCGTTGTGACGTCGTGACCGATCCCAAACAATGTGTTCGAATTATTATAGAGGTCTGCCACGGGGACACAGATTCTCTACTGCTAAAAGTAAAAACTCCAAACCTACTTGATGATTTGGCGCATGGTGAAATCATCAGCTCGCGGATGGACTACACCAATTGGAGTGGGTTTTACCCAGAGCTAGTGAAACGTCGGGCGCCAAATCAGCTTTTATTTTTAAAATCAGAAACGGGAAGTGACATGATTTCCCGTGGTATGTTTGTAAGTCCGAAGGTGTACTTTATACAGACACACGACGAGGAAATCAACAAACGTTGCAAAGGAGTACCCACGCGCTATGTGGATAAGAATTTCGACATGGACATCTATAGGAATTGTATTGTTCAAAATACATTTCCACGAGCAAAATTGTTGGCAATTCGTTCACTGAACTACAGGAACTTCACGTAAATATAGAAAAAATTGCCTTGAGTACCATTTCTGACAAGGTCTATGTTTGTCAAGACGGTGTGACTACCCTCCCCTGGGACACTATTTAACTTCTGACCGAGCCGAATGTGTTAGCCATTGGGGGAAGTCTCGGTTTGTGTAAAGTCCAATAAATTTTTCCCAAAACCTTGGGGGGAAGGGGGCCTCGCGGCCAGGGGGGTACTAGGGGGGGGGGGGGGGTACTGGGAGGGGGGATTGGGGGGGGGGGGGGTGGCCGGCCGCCAGTGTGGGCTTGCCGCCACTACCAAAGCTATCTTCTTTTTCTTTACTTAGAGCAGATTTTTGTGCTTTTGTAAATATACATGTTGCATTCAAATTAAAAAAAAGTGATATTATTCAGTGTTTTTTTCATTAAATGTTGTATTTATAAATAAATAAAGTATATTTATTAAAGTGCTTTTTCTAGTGCATTTTTTTAAATAAATGTTTTTTATTATAAATAAATTTAAAAAAAGTGCATTTTTCTTTGTTTTCTGTAAAGTGCTGTTTATAATACAAGAAATATGATTCTTTATTGATTTTCTTCTTCTTCTTCTCATTATTATTCTTGAACGGACTAGTAATAGGGAAATTATTTAGTCATTAGACAACTATAGTCTACTGTTAGTTGTCTAGGTGAACTGTTGCAGGGAACATGTATCAATTTAAAACACCATTCAGATCGTTTCGGTGTGGTCCATCAATGTCAGGCAAAACTAGACTCCTAACTAAAATAATTAAAAACTGTGATAAACTGTTTATGGAAAAGCCAAAAAAATCTACAATTGCTACAGTGTTTGGCAGGAGTCATACGATAAAATAAAAGCTATTGGCACATTGGGCGTACAGATACAATTCATACAGGGACTTGATGTTTTCAACATTGCTAAACCAATCTCTTCGTTGATTATTGATGATCTGGCTGAACCTATTGAACACTGGTCCCAGGATATGTTGCAATTGTGCATCGTTCCCTCTCATCATGAATAGATTTCAATTACTCTGGTTCTATACAACCTCTTTCATCAGAGCAAATATATGCGAACATTTGCATTGAACTGCACCTACTATATAATCTACAGAGTTATTCGTGATTCTAGCTCACTAGTACCTCTCAATAAACAAATAAACCTTGGGAGACCTAAATTTCTGCTCTCTGTATACAATCAGACAACTAATAAACCCTACGGCTATATCCTATTGGATCTTAATCAAAATACACCGAAGGATCTGCGTGTAGTCACAGATATTTTTGACAATGAAATTATAGTATATCTCCCCGTGAACAGTAAAAAAGGATATTAGTCACCATAATGAAACTAAAAAAACCACATTACTGGAGACACCCATTTTCCGTTCTAAGCACTCAGAAACCCCCACTAGGGAATGCTATACTAAAACTAGTTATCAATCATGAATTCATCTATATGACAATTGGGCTGTGTTTAAATTTGACCGAGGGCAATGATCAACTGTTAGAAGCAGTTAAGCAACAGGCAAAGCAACATCTTCCATTGTACGTACATTGGCCTCTAAAAACAAAGGAAAGAATTTTAAAAGGAAACGTCTTCTTCAGGTGGGCAGTAGCTTTTTCACGCTTTTACTACCGATAATTGCAGGACTTGTAAACAGTTTTCTCTAGAGAGAATGGCAAAACCCTATAAATTGACTCCAATAGAACTGTCTCTTTCACCCGTGGAATACATTGAAAAAAAACTGAGTAAATTCATTGACAATAAGAATATTGAGGATGATAAAAAACTGCTTTTACTTCAAGATGCACTTCGCCGAGTGGACAAACATAAGCCCTACAGTGCGAAGGCCAGTGGTATTGATCACAAAAAAGAATCATCTCCTCAGGTTTCTGCTGCTGCTGCTGCTACTGTAAAACAATTAATGAAGGAGGAATTGTATTCAATTGTGTCGAAAATTGAAAATCTAATGCCCCACTCATATCGTGAACAAAGTAAACGACTCCTAACTTATCTCATGGAAAGTGAACAAGATCATATTCAAGTTGATAGCAGTGGGAAGGGGAGTATAATTCAAGGCAAGAGCTATAATCTACTTGATTTAATCTATGATATGGTTACCAATCGTAAAGGACTATTATCATTTGACGCTCATCTATGCAACTTTTTAAATACATTAAACCTCCCCAAAAGCCTTATTAGCAATAGGCAAATTCTAAAAAAATTAAATGAACACGCATCTTTGTCAATGCCATTAAAATATGAACATTAAGAAGAAGAAGAAGATTTTAAATCAATTTTGGAAAATACTAGCACACCTAGTGGAAACTTGACAATAAGCAGGAGCAGTACACCACTGATAGCTAGACATAAGCGAAGACGTATCAAGTCAACGTCACCACCACCACCACCAACCACCAGTATACAAAAGGGTAGCGGACGTTACACTACACGTTTACATTCAAAATGGTTGAAGTTCTGAAACGTGCTTATGAAAATATTGGTGAAGTGGGGAGTTTAAATTCCCCAACCACTCTTTCCAAAGTCACTGGTGTTCACGCTAAAAGTGTACAAGACTATCTACAAAATGAATCAAGTTTCACTCTGCATAGAAATCATAGACTTCGTGCTAATCATTATCGAAAAACTAAAGCCTTTTTCCCATTGCATAAGTAGTATGTACATATTGAATTCTATGGAAGCTATAGCTAGGAATTATAACAGCCTTATGGAATTCTATGGAAGCTATACACCTTTTCAAAGAGATTCAGAACTCCCTCACATCAGGTTTCTGGTGGGTAAAGTCTGGTTTGGTGGGTATAATCTGGTTTGGTGGGTATAATCTGGTTTGGAGGGTATAATCTGGTTTGGTGGATACAGTCTGGTTTGGTGGGTATAGTCTGGTTTGATGGGTATAGTCTGGTGTGGTGGGTATAGTCTGGTTTGGTTTTTCAAAGAGAGTGAGTATGTTATTTGCTTGCGTGTATAGGAATTCCCATGTTATTTGCTTGCTTGTATAGGTATTCCCATGTTATGTGCGTGCATGTATCGGAATTCACATGTTATTTGCTTGCGTGTATAGGAAGTCACATGTTATTTGCTTGCTTGTATAGGAATTCACTTGTTATTTGCTTTCATGTATAGGAATTCACATGTTATTTGCTTGCTTGTATAGGAATTACCTTGATATTTGCTTGCATGTATAGGAATTCCCATGTTATTTGCTTGCGTGTATAGGAAGTCCCATGTTATTTGCTTGCATGTATAGGAATTCCCATGTTATTTGCTTGCGTGTATAGGAATTCCCATGTTATTTGCTTGCATGTATAGGAATTCCCATGTTATTTGCTTATGTGTATAGGAATTCCCATGTTATTTGCTTGCGTGTATAGAAATTCCCTTGTTATTTGCTTGCATGTATAGGAATTCCAATGTTATTTGCTTGCGTGTATAGGCATTCCCAGGGTATTTGCTTGAGTGTATAGGAATTTCCATGTTATTTGCTTGCGTGTATAGGAATCCCCATGTTATTTGCTTGCGTGTATAGGAATGCCCATGTTATTTGCTTGCGTGTATAGGAATTCCCATGTTATTTGCTTGCGTGTATAGGAATTCCCATGTTAATTGCTTGCATGTATAGGAATTCCCCTGTTATGTTCGTGCATGTAAAGGAAGGACCCTGTTCTGTGCGTGAGTGTATTTTAATTACCAGTTTATGAGCTCACGTGCATAGGAATTCACCTGTTATGTGATAGCATGTAATGTACGACCACTTTTAGGTCCGTGCGTGTATCGTATTGCCCAGGTTATTTGCTTGCTTATATAGGAATTCCCCTTGTATTTTCTTGCATGTATAGGAATTCAGATGTTATTTGCATGCGTGTATAGGAATTCCCATGTTATTTGCTTGCGTGTATAGGAATTGCCACGTTATTTTGCTTGCGTGTATAGGAATTCCAATGTTATTTGCTTGCGTGTATAGGAACTCCCATGTTATTTGCTTGCGTGTATAGGAATTCCCACGTTATTTTGCTTGCGTGTATAGGAATTCCCATGTTATTTGCTTGCGTGTATAGGAATTCCCATGTTATTTGCTTGCGTGTCTAGGAATTCCCATGTTATTTGCTTGCTTGTATAGGAATTCCCATGTTATTTGCTTGAGTGTATAGGAATTCACATGCTATTTTAAGGGCTTATGTCCCCTCCCATGCTATTATAAGAGTTTATGCCCCCTTCCTATGCTATTCCATGAGATTATGTTCCTTCCTCTGCTATTATAAGGGGCTTTTCCGTGTTTTTTTCTTTACTGGTTACCCATTAAAAACAAATTTTTTGTGTTAAATAAGTAGTTCTTGTATCTTTTAAAATAGCTTTACGGGGTTTGAGAGACTCGGTTGCCTGATTCCGTGTTGTTTTTCTTTACTTGGTGTCCATTAAAAACACAATTTTTGTGTTAAATAAGTAGTTCTTGCATCTTTTAATAGAGCTTTACGGGGTTTAAGAGACTCTGTTGCCTGATTCCGTTTGGTTTTGCTTTACTTAGTGCTCATTAAAAATAAAATTTTTTTGTTAAATAAGTAGTTCTTGTATCTTTTAAAAGAGCTTTAAGGGGTTTGAGAGACTCGGTTGCCTGATTCCGCGTGGTTTTTCTTTTCTTTGTGCCCATTAAAAACTAAATTTTTGGGTTAATTAAGTAGTTTTTGTATATTTTAAAAGAGATTTAAGGGGTTTGAGACACTCAGATGCCTGATTCTGTGTGGTTTTTCTTTACTTAATGCTCATTAAAAACGAAGTTTTTGTGTTAAATAAGTAGTTTTTGTATCTGTTAAAATAGATTTAAGGGGTTTGAGAGACTCATTTGCTTGATTCCGTGTGTTTTTTCTTTACTTAGTGCTCATTAAAAACGAATTTTTTGTGTTAAATAAGTAGTTCTTGTATCTGTTAAAAGAGCTTTAAGGGCATGCATTGTCATGACAGTAAGGAATTAAATTTCTTTTGAATACCGAAAAAATTCAACTCTTATGTTGGTGGTTATGCGAGATTGAGATCTCCAGAGATGATTGTACTCAAAGAGAATACCAACATAAAAATAATCGTTGATGATAGAGGACAACTCCTTGCTACGGTTGCAGGTAACACATTACCTACTGATATATCCAATCGTCAGCTTTCAGGTATTAGCATTCAACGGAAGGTCAATAAAAGAAAGGCCTACTCTTCTACTAATATCGTAAACCATATCTTGTCTACGTGCCGAAACTGTTACCTGTGTAAAAATAATGTGATAATAGACAGTGAAATTGCCAGAAAAATAAAAAGGGCATTGTCAGAAAATATCACTACGGAATATAAACATGAATCGATGAAAAACAAAGCACCAGCAAACGTTACTGCCATTGATCAAACAGTCAATAAACCAAAAAATATCAAAGACGAAAAGCATATTGACCCTGTTGATGAGACACCAGTAAAAACTGTGTATGACTCAAAATGGAATAATGATTATTCTACTGATTACGAACTAAGAGAAGACAATAGCTACAATATCAAGAGAGAATATGGTGAACTATTTTATGGAACAGATTCAAAATGTCCAAAGTTCATCATTTATATTCATAATGTATCATAATATATTTTTGTATTAATATTCTACATAGCATTATTTCATTAGAAATATTACATTGTTATGTGTTCATTATTTTTAGAGTAAGCTAAGCTAGCATATCAAACGTTTAGAATCTCTATTAAAACATTGGAGACGTAAGAAAGGGAATTTGCATACATCTATTGTCAGACACATGGGATGACATTGACAAAATCTAGGTATCAGAATGAATAAATTCATTATCAACATCCTTTATCAGATATCTCGGAAAAAATTGATAAAATATAAATTTCAGAGTGAATAATTTTTTTTATCAACATCCTTTGTCAGATACATCAAATAAAATTGACAAAATCTAAATTTCAGAATAAATAAATGCTTTAAGAACATCCCTTATCGAATATGATTGATAAAATTGACAAAATCTAAACGTCAGGGTGACTAAATTCTTTATCAACATCCTTTCCTCAGACACATAGGATAAAATTGACAAATTCTAAGTGTTAGAGTGAATAATTTTTTTTTTATCAACATCCTTTAACAGATGCGCCGGATAAAATTGACAAAATCTAAATTTCAGAATGAATAAATGCTTTAACAACAATCTTTTATCGGATATGTTGGATAAAATTGACAAAATCTAAGTATCAGAGTGAATATTTTTTTAACAACATCCTTTGCCAGATACATCGAATAAAATTGATAAAATATAAGTGCCAGAGTAAATACATTTTTTTTATCAACATCTTTTGTCAGATACATCAAATAAAATTGACAAAATCTAAATTTCAGAATAAATAAATGCTTTAACAACATCCTTTATCGGATATCTCGGATAAAATTGACAAAATCTAAGTGTCAGAGTGAATAAATTCTATATCAACATCCTTTTCTCGGATACATAGGATAAAATTGACAAAATCTGAATTTCAGAATGAATAAATTCATTTTCAAACTACTGTGTGGTATATATCGTATAAAATTGAAAAAATCTAAATTTCTGAAAGAATAAATTCTACAACAATATCCTTAATCGGATATGTTGGATAAAATTGACCAGATCTAACTATCAGATTGAATAAATTATATATAAACATCCTTTTCTCATACACATAGGATAAAATTGACAAATTCTAAGTGTCAGTGTGAATACATTTTTTTTTATCAGCACAATTTGTCAGATACATCGAATAAAATTGACAAAATCGAATTGTCAGAATGAATAAAGGCTTTAACAACATCCTGTATCGGATATGTCAGATAAAATTTACAAAATCTAAGTATCAGAGTGACTAAATTCTATATCAACAACCTTTTCTCGAATAAATAGGATAAAACTGACAGAATCCAAGTGTTATAGGGAATAAATTTTTTTTATCAACATCCTTTTCTCGGATACATAGGAAAAAATTGACGAAATCTGAATTTCAGAGTGAATAAATTCATTATCAATATCCTTTGTCGGATATGCCGGATAAAATTGACAAAATCTAAATTTCAGAATGAATAAATGCTATAACAATATCCATTATCGGGATATGTCGGATAAAATTGACAAAATCTAAGTATCAGAGTGACTAAATTCTATATCAACATCCTTTTCTCGGTTACACAGGATAAAATTGACAAATTCTAAGTGTTAGAGTGAATATTTTTTTTTTCAACATCCTTTGCCAGATACATCGGATAAAACTGACAAAATCTAAGTATCAGAGTGAATAAATTCATTATTAACATCCTTTGTCGGATATATCCGATAAAATTGACAAACTCTAGTTTTCAGAATGAATAAATGCTATAACAATATCCTTTATCGGATATGTCGGATAAAATTGACAAAATCTAAGTATCAGAGTGACTAATTTCTATATCAACATCCTTTTCTCGGATACATAGGATAAAATTGACAAATTCTAAGTGTTAGAATGAATAAATTTTTTATCAACATCCTTTGTCAGATACATCGGAAAAAATTGACAAAATCTAAGTATCAGAGTGAATAAATTCAATATCAACATCCTTTGTCGGATATGTCGGATAAAATTGAGAAAATCTAAGCATCAGAGGGAATAATTTTTTTTTATCAACATCCTTTGCCAGATACATCGAATAAAATTGACAGAATCTAAGTGTCAGAGTTAATAATTTTTTTTTATCAACATCCGTTTTCAGATACATCGATTAAAAATTGAAAAAATTTAAATATCATAATGAATAAATGCTTTAACAACAATCTTCATCGGATTTGTCTGATATAATTGACAAAATCTAACTATCAGAGTGACTAAATTTTATATCGACATCCTTTTCTCGGATACATATGATAAAATTGACAGAATCTAAGTGTCAGAGTGAATATTTTTTTTTTTACCAACATCCTTTTCTCGGATACACAGGATAAAATTGACAAAATCTGAATTTCAGAATGAATAAGTTCATTATCAACATCCTTTGTCAGATATGTCGGATAAAATAGACAAAATCTAAATTTCAGAATGAATAAATGCTATAACAATATCCTATATCGGATATGTCGGATAAAATTGACAAAATCTAAGTATCAAAGTGACTAAATTCTATATCAACATCCTTTTCTCGGATACATAGGATAAAATTGACAAATTCTAAGTGTTAGAGTGAATAAATTTTTTTTTATCAACATCCTTTGCCAGATACATCTGATAAAATTTACAAGATCTAAATATCAGTGTGAATAAATTCCTTATCAACATCCTTTGTCGGATATGTCGGACAAAATTTACAAAATCTAAGCATCAGAGTGAATAACTTTTTTTTATTAACATAATTTGCCAGATACATCGAAAAAAATTGACAGAATCTAAGTGTCAGAGTGAATAATTTTTTTTTAATCAACATCCTTTGCCAGATACATCAAAAAAAATTGACAGAATCTAAAAATCAGAATGAATAAATGCTTTAACAACATCCTTCATCCGATTCGTTGGTTAAAATTGACAAAATCTAAGTATCAGTGAGATTAAATTCTACATCAACATCCTTTTCTCGGATACATAGATTAAAATTAACAAAATCTAAGTGTTAGAGTGAATATTTTTTCTTATCAACATCCTTTTGCCAGTTACATCGGATAAAATTGACAAAATTTAAGTGTCAAAATGAATAAATTCATTATCAACATCCTTTATCGGATATGTCGGATAAAATTGATAAAATCTAAGTATCAGAGTAATTAAACTCCATATCAATATCATTTTCTTGGATACATGGGATAAAATTGACAAAATCTAAGTATCAGAGTAAATAAATGCTTTATCAACATCCTTTAAATGCATTATCAACATCATTTGCCGGCTATATCGGATAAAATTGACAAGAAAGACATGGAGTGTACACCGCGACGGCGCATACATAGTGAGAGAGACATGCAAAGTCGACATAGCTTTATTTCATTTTTTAAGGTTAATTTAGACGAGGTTACGTGCGCGCACGTTTTGAAACCGTTTTGAGACATTTCAGAAGATGAGTTGGGCGAAACAGTTTGAGACATTTTAGAAGATGATTTAAGCGAAACCGTTTGAGACATTTTAGAAGATGATTTAGAAGATGATTTTAGGGTGAAACTCTGTGGTCATTATAATACACAAGTTCCATTTGATCAGTCTTGTGAGGTACCCCACCCCAACCCCAAAGGGCCCCCCGGGCCCCTAAAGAGCCTCCTCCATCCCCTCCCCTCCCCTCCCTCCCCTTATCTCCTTATCCCCTCCTCTCCCTCTCCTCCCCTTCCCCTCCCCCCATTTTTTTAAAAAACTTTGTTGAATTTTTTTAACATGGCATTTTTTTAACTTTTTTCTCACGTATCTTAAAATGACATGAAATATGCTTACGGCTCTACCAATCGTACTCTGTGCTTGTTCAAAGACACGACGCGGCTTTCCCACTGGTACTCTATGGCCGGTTATCGACACTACCTAGTTTTTTGCATGTATTAAATCAGTATTTTTTACGCAGTGGAAGGATAAACACATAATTCATATCTGGAAAAAAGTGAAGATGAATTATTCGACGAAAGTATGTACACATGATAAAATCATCGTCGCATTGAATGCTGACAAGGAAAAATACCTGAACTATGAAACAAGTACAAGTGGTTACGCTATTGTAAATGTAGGCGTGCGTTGTCATGACTTCAAGAAATTAAATTTCTTAGGAGTATCCAAGAATTTCGATCTTGTAAACGGTGGATATGTGAGAGTAACATTACCAGAGAAGTTAGTGCTGAAAGAGAATGCAAACATAAGAACAATCGTCGATGATCGGGGACAACTCCTTGCTACTGTTGCTGGTACCACATTACCTGTTGATACATCCTATCGTCATATTTCCGGTATTAACATTTTAAAGAAGACGAGAAGAAGACAAGCATACTCCTGCACTAATGTCATTAATCATACCTTTTCGATGGGCCTAAACTGTTATCCATGCAATAATAATGTTACAATAGACAGCGGAATCGCAAGTACAATAAAGAGGACATAAGCAAACAATATCATCAATGAATATAAAGATGAATTGACGGAAAGTGAAGCACAAGTGTACTAATAATGTATAAAAATGTATTTAACATATTTTATATTAATATCCTACATGTCGTTATTTCATTAAAAATATCTTATGTATTACTTTGTTAAGTGTTCATTATTTTTAGGGTATACTAGAACGTCAAACGTTCTGAATATCTATTAAAAAGTTCAGAGATGTAAGAAAAGGAATTTTTAGAGATAAAGATACTACTAGCAGGCTCATAGTGGATATATTAGAAAATGAAATACTTTAACAGAACTTTTACCAAAGTCTGAGAGAGATGAGCAGAATTTTTTCTCAAAATCTCCCCAGACAAGCAAACACTCATCCTGACACACAGTAGAGAGAATTCTAGTTTTCAGAAACAGGAACATCCACCTTTAAAATACACCTGTTATTACTAATAATATTTGATTTTTAATAAAGTTGGGTTTTAGTTTTCAGAAATAAGAACATACACGTTTGAAATACATTTAATTTTAATAGTAAGTTTTTTTCATAAAGCTTCGGTTTTAGTTTTCGGAAATAGGAATATCTGCGTTAAAAATATATTTGATTATATTAATAATATTTAATTTTCAAATAAAGTAATTTCATAGTCGAAATCAACGATAAACCCATTTTTAAAAGTTGAAGTACTCACCCTTTTCACACACAACTTTATTTTATGGCTTTTTGAATACTCCAACACCAAGCAATACTTTTCAAAAGGCTATATTATGTTTTTTCAGAACAAGTTCTTTACATAATGTCCCTCCTAAACCTATTTTATAACTTTAAGTACTTATCCTTTTCACACACAACTTTACTTTATGGCTTTTTGAATACTCCAACACCAAGCAATACTTTTTAAAGGGCTATATTATGTATTTTCAGAACAAGTTCTTTACATAATGTCCCTCCTAAACCTATTTTATAACTTTAAGTACTCATCCTTTTCTCACACAACTTTACTTTATGGTTTTTGTATACCCCAACACTAAGCAATACTTTCAAAGGGCTTTACTATATCTTTTCAGAACAAGTTCTTTACGTAATGTCCCTCCTAAACCAATTTTACAACTTTAAGTACTCATCCTTTTTCATCCACAACTTTACTTTACGACTTTTTGCATACCCCAACACCAAGCAATACTTTTCAAAGGCTTTATTATATCTTTTCAGAACAAGTTCTTTACGTAATGTCCTTCCTAAGCCAATTTTAAAACTTGAAGTACTTACCCTTTTCACACACAACTTTACTTTATGGTTTTTGAATACCCCAACTCCAAGCAATACTTTTCAAAAGGCTTTACTATATCTTTTCAGAACAGGTTCTTTACGTAACGTTCCTCTTAAACCAATTTTACAACTTGAAGTACTCATCTTTTTCACCCACAACTTTACTTTACGACTTTTTGCATACCCCAACACCAAGCAATACATTTCAATGGCTTTATTATATCTTTTCAAAACAAGTTCTTTACGTAATGTCCTTCCTAAGCCAATTTTACAACTTGAAGTACTCAGCTTTTTCACCCACAACTTTACTTAACGACTTTTTGCATACCCCAACACCAAGCAATACTTTCAAAAGGTTTTACTATATCTTTTCAGAACAAGTTCTTTACATAATGTCCCTCCTAAACCTATATTACAACTTTAAGTACTTACCCTTTTCACACACAACTTTACTTTATGGTTTTTGAATGCCCCAACACCAAGCAATACTTTCAAAAGGCTTTACTATATCTTTTCAGAACAAGTTCTTTACATAATGTCCCTCCTAAACCAATTTTACAACTTTCAGTACTCATCTTTTTCACCCACAACTTTACTTTACGACTTTTTGCATACCCCAACACCAAGTAATACTTTTCAACGGCTTTATTATATCTTTTCAGAACAAGTTCTTTACGTAATGTCCCTCCTAAACCAATTTTACAACTTGAAGTACTTTTCACCCACAACTTTACTTTACTACTTTTTGCATACCTCAACACCAAGCAATACTTTTCAAAGGCTTTATTATATCTTTTCAGAACAAGTTCTTTACGTAATGACCCTCCTAATCCAATTTTACAACTTGAAGTACTCATCTTTTTACAACCAATTTTACAACTTGAAGTACTCATCTTTTTCACCCACAACTTTACTTTACGACTTTTTGCATACCTCAACACCAAGCAATACTTTTCAAAGGCTTTATTATATCTTTTCAGAACAAGTTCTGTACGTAATGACCCTCCTAATCCAATTTACAACTTGAAGTACTCATCCAAATTTTTTGTAGAAGATAGAAAAAGTTATACATTGATCGTTAATATTTCACCAAAACGATAAGGAGCTCCACTTTAATTTTGAGATTTTTCTCAAAGACATAAAAAATTTAAAGCTCTGTTTTAAATTTTACCGTATAAGATAGAAAAAGTTATACTATGATTGTAAATATTTCCCATGAAGATAAAAAGTTCCAATTTAATTCTAATTTTATCTATGAGAAGAGATAAGTTACAGATCACTTCAATTTTTTCTAGAGAAAATAAGAATTTACCACTTCAGTTCAGATTTTTCTCAAAGAGATGAAAATATTTAAAGTACTGTTCCAAATTTTTCATAGAAGATAGAAAAAGTTATGCTCTGATCGTAAAAAATTAGTTCAATTCTGAATTTTACCAAAGAACTTACACTTCAATTCTAATTTCTACAGAGAAAATAAAAAGCTTCCACTTCAGTTCTTAATTCCCCAAAGACATAAAAAATTCAAGTTCTATTATAAATTTTTCGTTAGAAGATAGAAAAAGTTATAGCATAGTTGCGAACATTTACCATGAAGATAAAAACTTCCACTTTTATTCTAAATTTTCTCAACGAAGTGGGGGAAAGTTCAAGTTCTCTTCTGAACTTTCTCAATGAAAAAGAAATTAGTTACAGATCAATTCTGTTTTTTCCAAAAAATATAAAAACGTTCAGCTTAAGTTCTTATTTTTCTCAAAGAGATGAAAAAATTTAAAGTGCTGTTCCAAAATTTTCATAGAAGATAGAAAAAGTTATACATTGATTGTGAAAAGTTAGCTCAATTCGGAATTACCAAAGAACTGACAGATCAATTCTATTTTTCAAGAAATGAAAAGGTTCCACTTCAGTTCTTAATTTCTCAAATGACATAAAAATTTTAAGTTCTGTTCTAAATTTTTCCGTGGGAGATAGGAAAATTTATACTATGATTGTGTATATTTTCCATGAAGATAAAAAGTTTCACTCTAATTCTAAATTTTTATAACTTCACTTCAGATTTTTCTCAAAGATATGAAGAAATTTAAAGGTCGGTTCTAAATTTTACCCTAGATAAATCTAAATTTTACCCTAGATTTGCATACCCCAACACCAAGCAATACTTTTCAAAGGCTTTATTATATCTTTTCAGAACAAGTTCTTTACGTAATGTCCCTCCTAAACCTATTTTACAACTTGAAGTACTCATCTTTTTCACACACAACTTTACTTTACGACTCTTTGCATAACCCAACACCAAGCAATACTTTTCAAAGGTTTTATTATATCTTTTCAGAACAAGTTCTTTACGTAATGTCATTCCTAAGCCAATTTTACTACTTGCAGTACTAATCATTTTCACCCACAACTTTACTTTACGACTTTTTGCATGCCCCAACACCAAGCAATACCTTTCAAACGCTTTATTATATCTTTTCAGAACAAGTTCTTTACGTAATGTCCTTCTAAAACCAATTTTACAACTTTAAGTACTCATCTTTTTCACCCACAACTTTACTTTACGACTTTTTGCATACCACAACACCAAGCAATACATTGCAAAGGCTTTATTATAACTTTTCAGAACAAGTTCTTTACTTAATGTCCCTCCTAAACCAATTTTACTACTTGAAGTACTCATCTTTTTCACCCACAACTTTACTTTACGACTTTTTGTATACCCCAACACCAAGCAATACTTTCAAAAGGCTTTACTATATCTTTTCAGAACAAGTTCTTTACATAATGTCCCTGAAAAAATTAGAATTGATCTGTAACTTATTTCTTTTTCATTGAGAAAATTCTGAAGAAAACTTGAACTTTTCTTTACTTCATTGAGAAAATTTAGAATTAAAGTGAAACTTTTTTTTTCATAGAAAATATGCACAATCATAGTATAACCTTTCCTATCTTCTATGGAAAAATTTAGAACAGAACTTTAGATTTTGTATGCCTTTTGAGAAATTATAAACTGAAGTGGAAGCCTTTTTCATTTTCTTTGGTAAATTTCAGAATTTAGTTAACTATTTCTCTTCTTTAAGAAAATTTAGAAGAGAACTTGAACTTTTTGCGCGTCTTCGAGAAAACTCAGAATTAAATTGTAGCTCCTTATCGTCAAGGCGAATATTCGCGATCGAAGTATAACTTTTTTCTATCTTCTAAGAAAAATTTGGAAGAGATCATAAAATTTTTCATCTCTGAGAAAAATCGGAATTGAAATTAAGAAAATTTAGAATTAAAATGAAACTTTTTATCTTCATGGAAAATATTCCCAATCATGGTATAACTTTTCCTATCTTCTTAGGAAATATTTAGAACAGAACTTAAAATTTTTTATGTCTTTGAGAAATTAAGAACTGAAGTGGAAGCTTTTTTCATTTTCTATGGTTAATTTCAGAATTGAACTAGCCTTTTCTCTTCTTTAAGAAAATTCAGAAGAAAACTTGACATTTTGCACTTCTTCGAGAAAACTCAGAATTAAAGTGTAGCTCCATATCGTCATGGCGAATATTCACGATCAAAGTATAACTTTTTTCTATCTTCTACGAAAAATTTGGAATAGAACTTGAAGTTTTCTTCACTTATTTGAGAAAATATGTAATTAAAGCTGAACTTTTCTCTTCTTGTAGGAACAATTCTCAATCGATGTATCTAGGGTAAAATTTAGAACCGACCTTTAAATTTCTTCATCTCTTTGAGAAAAATCTGAAGTGAAATTATAAAAATTTAGAATTAGAGTGAAACTTTTCATCTTCATAGAAAATATACACAATCATAGTATAACTTTTCCTATCTTTCACAAAAAATTTAGAACATAACTTTAAATTTTTATGTCATTTGAGAAACTAAGAACTGAAGTGGAACCTTTTCATTTCTTGAAAAATAGAATTGATCTGTAAGTTCTTTGGTAATTCCGAATTGAGCTAAGTTTTCACAATTAATGTATAACTTTTTCTATCTTCTATGAAAAATTTGAAACAGTACTTTAAATTTTTTCATCTCTGAGAAAAATCAGAACTGAAGCTGAACTTTTTTATATTCTTTGGAAACACAGAATTGATCTGTAACGTATTTCTTTTTCATTGAAAAATTTCAGAAAAGAACTTGAACTTTTCCTCCCTTTGTTGAGAAAATTTTGAGTGAAAGTGGAACTTTTATCTTCATGGTAAATATTCACGAATATGGTATAGCGTTTTCTATCTTCTACGGGAAATTTTAGAATAGAACTTGAATTTTTTATGTCTTTGGGGGGTTAAGAACTGAAGTGGAAGCTTTTTATTTTCTCTGGAGAAATTAGAATTGAAGTGTAAGTTTTATGGTAAAATTCAGAATTGAGCTAACTTTTCACGAACAGAGTATAACTTTTTCTATCTTCTATGAAAAATTTGGAACAGTACTTTAAATTTTTTCATCTCTGAGAAAAATCTGAACCGAAGTGGAAAATTCTTATTTTCTCTGGAAAAAATAGAATTGATCTGTAACTTATTTCTTCTCATAGATAAAATTAGAATTAAAATGGAACTTTTTATTTTCATGGAAAATATTCACAATCATAGTATAACTTTTCCTATCTTATACGCTAAAATTTAGAACAGAGCTTTAAATTATTTTATGACTTTGGGAAAAATCTCAGAATTAAACTGGAGCTCCTTATCGTCATGGTGAAATATCCACGATCAATGTATAACCTTTTCTATCTTCTACAAAAAATTTGGAGCAGAACTTTAAATTTATGTCTTTGGGGAAAAATCTGAACTGAAGTGGAACCTTGCTTGATGTTGTGGTGTGCAAAAAAGTTGTAAAGTAAAGTTGTGTGTGTGAAAAAGATGAGTACTTCAAGTTGTAAAATTGGTTTAGGAGGCAAATTACGTAAAGAACTTGTTCTGAAAAGAAATAATAAAGCCATTGAAAAGTATTGCTTGGTGTTGAGGTATGCAAAAAGTCGTGAAGTAAAGTTGTGGGTGAAAAAGATGAATACTTCAAGTTGTAAAATTGGTTTAGGAGGGACGTTACGTAAAGAACTTGTTCTGAAAAGATATAATAAAGCCTTTGAAAAGTATTTCTTGGTGTTGGGGTATGCAAAAAGTCGTAAAGTAAAAGTTGTGGGTGAAAAGGATGAGTATTTCAAGTAGTAAAATTGGCGTAGGAAGGACATTACTTAAAGAACTTGTTCTGAAAAGATATAATAAAGCCTTTGAAAAGTATTGCTTGGTGTTGGGGTATGCAAAAAGTCGTAAAGTAAAGTTGTGGGTGAAAAAGATGAGTACTTAAAGTTGTAAAATAGGTTTAGGAGGGAAATTATGTAAAGAACTTGTTCTGAAAATATATAGTAAAGCCTTTTGAAAGTATTGCTTGGTGTTGGGGTATTCAAAAACCATAAAGTAAAGTTGTGTGTGAAAAGGGTAAGTACTTAAAGTTGTAAAATAGGTTTAGGAGGGACGTTATGTAAAGAACTTATTCTGAAAAGAAATAGTAAAGCCTTTTGAAAGTATTGCTTGGTGTTGGGGTATGCAAAAAGTCGTAAAGTACAGTTGTGGGTGAAAAGGATGGGTACTTCAAGTTGTAAAATTGGTTTAGGAGGGACATTACGTAAAGAACTTGTTCTGAAAAGATATAATAAAGCCATTGCAAGGTATTGCTTGGTGTTGGGGTATGCAAAAAGTCGTAAAGTACTTCAAGTTGTAAAATTGGTTTAGGAAGGACATTACGTAAAGAACTTTTCTGAAAAATATAATACAGTCATTGAAAGGTATTGCTGGGTGTTGGGTATGCAAAAAGTCGTAAAGTAGAGCTGTGGGTAGAAAGGATGAGGACTTCAAGTAGTAAAATTGGCTTAGGAAGGACATTACGTAAAGAACTTGTTCTGAAAAGATATAATAAAGCCTTTGAAAAGTATTGTTTGGTTTTGGGGTATGCAGTAAGTCGTAAAGTAAAGTTGTGGGTGAAAAAGATAAGTACTTAAAGTTGTAAAATAGGTTTAGGAGGGACATTATGTAAATAACTTGTTCTGAAAAGATATAGTAAAGCCTTTTGAAAGTATTGCTTGGTGTTGGGGTATTCAAAAACCATAAAGTAAAGTTGTGTGTGAAAAGGCTTTTTACTTAAAGTTGTAATATAGGTTTAGGAGGGACATTATGTAAAGGACTTGTTCTGAAAAGATATAGTAAAGCCTTTTGAAAGTATTGCTTGGTGTTGGGGCATGCAAAAAGTCGTAAAGTAAAGTTGTGGGTGAAAAAGATGAGTACTTAAAGTTGTAAAATAGGTTTAGGAGGGACATTATGTAAAGAACTTGTTCTGAAAAGATATAGTAAAGCATTTAGAAAGTATTGCTTGGTGTTGGGGTATTCAAAACCATAAAGTGAAGTTGTGTGTGAACAGGGTAAGTACTTCAAGTTGTAAAATTGGTTTAGGAGGGACATTGTGTGAAGAACTTGTTCTGAAATGCCTTTGAAAAGTATAGCTTGGTGTTGAGGTATTCAAAAAGTCGTAATGTAATGTTGTTGGTGAAAAAGATGAGTAGTTCAACTAGTAAAACTGGTTTAGGAGGGACATTACGTAAAGAACTTGTTCTGAAAAGATATAATAAAGCCTTTGAAAAGTATAGCTTGGTGTTGAGGTATGCAAAAAGTCGTAAAGTAAAGTTGTGGGTGAAAAAGATGTGTACTTCAAGTTGTAAAATAGGTTTAGGAGGGACATTACGTAAAGAACTTGTTCTGAAAAGATATAATAAAGCCTTTGAAAAGTATTGCTTGGTGTTGAGGTATGCAAAAAGTCGTAAAGTAAAGTTGTGGGTGAAAAGGATAAGTACTTCAAGTAGTAAAATTGCCTTAGGAAAGACATTACGTAAAGAACTTGTTCTGAAAAGATATAATAAAGCCTTTGAAAAGTATTGCTTGGTGTTGAGGTATGCAAAAAGTCGTAAAGTAAAGTTGTTGGTGAAACAGATGAGTACTTAAAGTTGTTAAATAGGTTTAGGAGGGACATTATGTAAAGAACTTGTTCTGAAAAGATATAGTAAAGCCCTTTGAAAGTATTGCTTAGTGTTGGGGTATACAAAAACCATAATGTAAAGTTGTGTGTGAAAAGGATGAGTACTTAAAGTTGTAAAATAGGTTTAGGAGGGACATTATGTAAAGAACTTGTTCTGAAAAAACATAATATAGCCTTTTGAAAAGTATTGCTTGGTGTTGGGGTATTCAAAAAGCCATAAAATAAAGTTGTGTGTGAAAAGGGTGAGTACTTTAACTTTTAAAAATCGGTTTATCGTTGATTTCGACAATGAAATTACTTTATTTGAAAATTGAATATTATTAATATAATCAAATATATTTTTAACGCGGATGTTCCTATTTCCGAAAACTAAAACCGAAGCTTTATGAAAAAAACTTATTATTAAAATTAACTGTATTTCAAACATGGAGGTTCTTATTTCTGAAAACTAAAACCCAACTTTATTTAAAATCAAATATTATTAGTAATAACAGATGTATTTTAAAGGAGGATGTTCCTGTTTCTGAAAACTAAAATTCTCTCTGCTGTGTGTCAGGATGAGTGTTTGCTTGTCTGTGGAGATTTTGAGAACACCATCTGCTCATCTCTCTCAGACATTGGTAAAAGTTCTATTAAAGTATTTAATCTTATAATATATCCACTATGAGCCTGCTAGTAGTATCTTTATCTCAAAAATTCCTTTTCTTACATCTCTGACCTTTTTAATAGATATTCTCAACGTTTGACGTTCTAGCATACCCTAAAAATAATGAAAACTTAACAAAGTAATACATAAGATATTTTTAATGAAATAACGACATGTAGAATATTAATATAAAAAATATGTTAAATACATTATTATACATTATTAGTACACTTGCGCTTCACTTTCCGTCAATTCATCTTTATATTCATTGATGATATTGTCTGCTAATGTCCTTTTTATTGTGCCTGCGATTTCACTGTCTATTGTCACATTATTATTACCCAGATAACAGTTTTTGCCCATTGAAAAGATATGGTTAATGACATCAGTGCAGGAGTATGCCTGTCTTATTCTTGTCTTCTTTAAAAAATGTTAATATTGGAGATATGACGATAGGATGTATCAACAGATAATGTAGTATCAGCAACAGCAGCAAGTAGTTGTCCCCTGTCATAAACGATTATTCTTATCTTTTTCTTCTCTTTCAGCACTAGCTTCTCCGGTAATGTTACCCTCACGTATCCACCATTTACACGATTGAAATCTTTGGGTACTCCAAAGAAATCTAATTTCTCGATGTAATGACAACGCACGTCTACATTTCCAATAGTGTTACCACTTGTACTTGTTTCATAGTTCAGGTATTTCTCCTTGTCAGCATTCAACGCGACGATGATTTTATCATGTGCACATACTTTCGTCGAATAATTCATCTTCACTTTTTTCCAGATATGAGTTATGTGTTTATCCTACCACTGCGTAACAAATACTGATTCAATACATGCAGTAAACTAGGTAGTGTCGATAAGCTGCCATAGAGTATCAGTAGGAAAGCCGTGTCGTGTCTCTGAGCAAGCATAGAGTACGATTGGTAGAGCCGCAAGCATATTTCATGTCGTTTTAAGATACGTGAGAAAAAAGTTGAAAAAAATGCCATGTTAAAAAAATTCAAAAAAGTACTTTTAAAAAATGGGGGAGGGGAGGGGAGGGGGAGGGGAGGAGGAGGGGGATAAGGGGAGGAGGAGGAGGGGAGGGGAGGAGGCTCTGGGGGCCCGGGGTCTTTGGGGGCCCGGGGGGCCCTTTGTCGTTGGGGTAGGGGACCTCACAAGACTGTTCAAATGGAACTTGTGTATTATAATGACCACAGAGTTTCACCCTCAAATCATCTTCTAAAATGTCTCAAACGGTTTCGCTTAAATCATCTTCTAAAATGTCTCACACTGTTTCGCCCAAACCATCTTCTAAAATGTCTCAAAACGGTTTCGCCCAAATAATCCCTAAAAGTAATTTCTGCGTGTTCCTTTTTTTGGCATCCCTGTGCTGTCACATTTGAAATTCCTAGGAAACCATTTCCCGCGTTAATCTCTTCATCTCATAGATGTTCCTAGCTACATTATTATGGTTTTGATAGAATATTAATTTATCTCTGGGACCTAAAGATCGGAGAAGCCTTATTTAAAAAAAGGATTTTTCTATCTCTTTAGACTCCCGCATAATTCCAAGATAACAAGTGATGTCATTTCTAATTCCTGACACTAAAGATCAGAGAAGCTATATTTAAAAATAGAATATCAATGTATCTCTCTGACCTAAAGACCATTTATCCCTCAGACCTAAAGATCAAAGAAGCCATATTTGTTTCTTAATTCCCCTTTCGTGAATCAATAATTCCCCGCGATTATGCAAATCAATTTCTCAGAAATCTAACCTTGAAAATACATCAAAGTGAGAAAAATCCTGTTTTTTATTCTCAGAGACAAAAACCATAAAAACATGCATAAATTATGTACTGTTCGGACATCCTGGTAGGTTACTACTCTTGAGAAAATTTGCCCAATTTTTGAAAAAGAATAAACACCCCAAAAAATCAAGCGACATTAATGAAAATCACACCATCATATTCAGCATATCAGAGAACTCTACTGTTGATGTTTCAATTTCCTAAATAAAAATGTGAAATTTTGCATTTCCTTTTTTTTTGGGCCAAAAGAAATATTACGAATGCGTCTTTATTTTTTTTCCAGGGGTGATCGTATCGAACCAGTGGTCCTAGAGGATTCGGAGAGGGTTAATTTCAACCGAAATCAAACCTTCTAGTACCCTTTTTAAGCGACCAAAAAGATTGAAGGGCAGCTAGACCCCCTCTTACGTCCCTTTTTTCCTCAAAGACAGCCGATCAAAATTTTAGGATAGTCATTTGATTAAGCATAGCTGTAATGTCCAATAACTATGCCTTTGTGGATGACAAAACCCCCTAAGTCCCTGGGGAAACGGCTGTAAGTTACGAAATTTGCCCACTGTTCACACAAAGTATTTGTTATTAGGAAAAATACCTATTATTTGGGGGAGGATTTTCCACGGGGAGAAATTTCCGTGGGAATGAAATTTTCGGGGGGGGATTTTCCAGGAAACAGTTTACACGGGAGGGGGGATTCTCCGGCATGATTTGAAAGACGGTAAGAAACTATACATAAAAAAAATAAGTTCTTTTCAACTGAAAGTAAGGAGCAACATTAAAACTTAAATCGAACAGAAATTATGCCGAATATGAGGGGGCTTCCCCTTCCTCAGTCCTCACTCTTTATGTCAAAGTTTGATTTTGTGTCACAGCTCTTTATGAAAGACTGCTCAAGCAGAAGGCCCGTTGAATTTAAGTTTTTTTTAGAGCTTTAATGCGTTAGCGCAAAGAGCAAGAGTTGAGGAAGAGGCAGCCCCCCCCCCCCTCGTATACAGAATAATTCCTCTTCAATTTAGGTTTTGATATTGCTGTTTACCTTCAGTTAAAAAAAAAGTCGTTTTGTTTTTATTTAAAGACATTCTAAAATTCCCTATTTCGATCAAAGTTCTGTCGCTAAAGAAGCGTGAAGCAATTTTTATTCAAATGGTTAAGGAAAAAAGTTACAGTTAAAATCCTCTATTCAAGCTATTAGTTATCATTCAAGCTATTAGTTAATTTCATTAGCTGAAAAGGCCGGTGAATTCAAGATCTAATTTCCTGAATAAAGGTTGTCCTAATTGGCGGGAAGGAGTCATATAAAAAGGAATTTAGTTTTTTTTTTGCACTTCTTTTGTGAAAGAGAGAGGAATTTTCGTATCGCACACAAAAAGAAGAACATTAACAGCTTTACTTCTTTCGTTTCTTAGGAATCGTTTGACTATTCGGCCGTTGACTGAAATATTATTTTACATAATTAATTAAAAAAAAAAAACTTTCCGAAAAGAAACAAAAACCTATTAAAATTCAAACTCAAAACGACCAGAAATTAAGTAAATAATCGTAGCAAACAAACATACAACAGGTACTAATATAAATGACTAAATAAATCTTAAAACGAGTAAAACTTAAATCTAATATGGAAATCAAGCTTCAAATGAAAAAAAAATCTTTTACTATTGAAGAATAAATAAAACGCAAAACGAACAGAAATTAAATAAACAATCATAGCAAACAAACATACACTAGGTTCTAATATAAATGAATAAATAAATCTTAAAAAAAGTGAAACTTAAATTGAATATGCAAATCAAGATTGAAACGAACAAAAATCACTACAAATAACAGTTTGGGTTTTGCTTCCTTCTCTCACTGTAAATGTCTAAAAACGACTGCGTCATTGGTGCTTCACTGAAAACGAATTATATATTACAAAAAAGTGTTCTTTTCCAGTTATTAAAGCATTAAAACTGAAAATAAAAACTACAATGAAATAAAATCTTGAACTGAAGAACTTTCAAAAATTAATATCATTATATATCTAATATTCAGTTTGATTTTATTAATTATTACCAAGATTGTTCAAGATACATATAGTTTTCAGTAAAGCGCCAATAACACAGTAGGTTTTAGACTTTTACAGTTAGGGAAGGAGGCAATACCCAAACATTAATTTGTACTGATTTTTGTTCGTTTTAAGGTTGATTTGCATATTCAGTTTAAGTTTTACTCTTTTTAAGATTTATTTATTCATTTATATTAGTACTTGTCGTGTGTTTATTTGCTATGATTGTTTATTTAATTTTTGCTCGTTATGGGTTTTTGTATTTCTGTAATATTATTTTTTTTCCATTTTAAGCTTAATTTGCATATCAGATTTCAGTTTTACTCGTTTTAAGCTTTATTTATTCATTTATATTAGTAACTATTGCATTATTGTTGGCTATGATTGTTCATTTAATTTCGTTTTGGGTTTCATATATTCTTTATTAGTAATTTCTGGCGGTTTTGAGTTTGAAATTTAATAGGGTTTTGTTTCTGATGATCTTAAGTTTGACATGGTTTTTACTTTTTTTTTTAAGTGTCTTTTCGGAAAGTTTTTTAAATTATTTTTGTTCGGTTTTGATTGCAAAAAGTTTTAAGTTTTTTTTTTTAAGTCCTTATTTTAAAATCAATTTTTTTTTTCAACATCAAACTTACATCAAAGTGTCAAAACTAGTTTCAAAGTAAACAAGGTATCAAAGTAAAGAAAATATCCAAGTAACAACAAGCAACTTGTCAAACTTACAGCCCTTGTCCCGCGAATCAAAATTGTCCAATCAAATCAAAAAAAGAAAAAAGGCGCGAGGGGGTTACCCTTTGAATAATTTCAACGCTTTAAAAGGGCACAATAAATTTCGATTTTCAATCGGATGAACTTCTTCCAGTTTATACGACAACACCTTCAATAAAAGTTTCATATGTTAACGATGGGCTGTTAGTATAATTTCCAGTCCTTTCTTCCAGGGCTGAGGGGGGGGGGGTTCAAGCCCGGGACCATATTTATTTGATATTTGGACGATTTTGAACAAAATGGCTAACTCAAAATTCTGATGACAACCCCCCACAGCTCTCAGGGCTAAGGTCGTAAGTTATGCCCTGGGGGCATATAATGTCTTATAGAAAGTGTTGTCGTAAAAACTTCAAAAAGGGCTCTTTCGATTGGAAACTGAGAGGGTCGTTGCCCTTTAATACTCAAAAGTAATCGGAGGGAGAATAATCCCCCCCCCCCACACGCCCATCATTTTCCAAAACAGTTCTGATCCAAATTTTGATATGGCCATTGTGTTCAACGTAGTTGAAAGGTCTGGAAATTATGTCTTTGAGGATGACAATCCTCCCCCCATAGCCCTCAGGACAAGGGTCGTAAGCTAGGCCCTTGAGCACATAAGGCTTTTTTTTAGAAAGTTTTGTCGTAGAACCTGCAAAAAGGGCTCATTCGATTGGAAATTGAGAGGGCTAGTGCGTTTTTTATTAGTCGAAAGTGATCAGAGGGCATATGCCCCCTCAACGACAATCATTTCCCCTAACACATCAAAACTTTGATATAGCCATTTTGTTAAGCCTATCAGAAAGGTCTGGAAATTGTGTCTTTGAGGATGACAAATTCCCCCAGCCCTCAGGGAAAGGTTTGTAAGTCATGGCCTGGGGACATATAGGATTATTATAGAAAGTGTGGTCACATAAACTTCAAAGGGGGATCATTGGATTGGCAATTAGACGCTCTAGTGCTCTTCTTAAGAGTTAAAGTGATCAGAGGGCAGATACCCCTTCCCCCCTACACACACCTCGTATTGTCCCGAAATGCGTTTAATAGAAATTTTGAGATAGCCATTCTATTCAACATAGTCTAAATATCATATAACAAGCCTTTTGGAGTTGAAACAGACCCCAGAGATTAGGGGCAAGGGTTGTAAATTATGCCCAGGGAGTATTTAAGGTTTTCATGAAAGAGATGGTTGTTTAACTTCAGAAGAGGCTCAGATTTTCTCCCTGAAAACGACTATGTCAATATAAAACGAACAGAAATTAATCAAAAACTTTTTGCACAAAATAAGTTTTTCAAAAAAAAGTAAAGAACTCCAATTAACCAAAAATGAACAAAGAAAAAATCAAATAGTCTAGCAAGAATAAAAATATCACAAACAAGTATCAATAAGTAAATAAAACACAAAATAAACAAAAATTAAAATCAGTCAAACTCAAAACAAGCAGAAATTAATCTGAGTAGGGTTCTAAACCCTATGCTTTGTAATAGCAAGAAAATAATTTGCTCCTTTCTGATAAACATTATTTTAAGTGTTTTCACTTTTATAACCTTAAGAGAAAAAAAATTAAAGACGATTTTAAGAATAAAATCAATATATGTATATGATACTGACAAGGCACATTCTTTTCAGTAAATTCATTTGAATTTTTTTCAGTAAAGTGCAAACTATATTCTGGCTATTAGAAAGCTTGGCGTTTAGAACCCAACTCACATTAATTTCTGCTCGTTTTGAGCTTGACTCTGTTATTTATTTTAATTTCTGTTTGCTTTGGTTTCATTTATTTATTGATACTGATTTGTGGTAGTTGTATTCTTGGTAGATTATTTGATTCTATTTTTGTTCATTTTGGTTTAATGGAGTTCTTTACTTTTTTAAAACTTATTTTGTGCAAAAAGTTTTTATGATTAATAAATAAAAAAGCTGACCATTGATTTTATGTATGCATAAATATGTTATAACCTCTTTGTCAAATCTGGAAATTCATTCTCTAATAACACCTTTCGAATCACTTCCGCTGATTGCTTTCAATACCCAGAATAACCCTCTCAACCTAAGCAAGACAACCCAGATTAGAATTTATGATATTAAACCAAAATCAAGCTCAAGGACATTGTTGATTGAATCGAAGGAATTTCGATGCCATGCGAAAAGCATACCAATCCTGCGCCTTGATCACGTTTTACGATCTTAAGTATCATATTGTCCTTTCAATGACCCAACATCATAACATCTATTAAAGAAATCTAGATAACCACCATCATGAGGAGGAATGATTATCAGAATGTTTGAAGGAACTCCAAATTCCAACTTCAGTTGCCAGGTCATCTTTACCATAACAAGGCTGCATCATTGGCAAGTAGATGGATTATTTGTGGGGTAAAAACGTGATTCAGAGGTCACTTCCTTACTTAAAGATTTTAACAAAGCCAGAGGCTGCATAGACCTTTAGCAATTTCATTTTCCTGGGTACTCCTAAAGCCAGTCATTAATGATAATTACATACTGTCATTCCTTTCTTCCTAAAATGGCAGATAACAATAAGTACAGTCCCGTAGCGGATCCAGAGGGGGGGCGATCCCCCCCCCCCGTGCGTGGGCAAAAAGTTCTATCATTAGATTTTCTGTGACTTGATTGCGATATCAACGCTTGGATCAACGCATCTTTGAAAAGGATGGGACGACACTTGGTCTGTCTGCCTTAAGTCTTGAGGGAATTGTCTAGAGTGTTTGGTGTCACCCGAACTTACAAGGCATTTTGAAGCTTGTCATCTCGTAAATCGTTGTAGCTTCAAAAAGTGTACGCGTCAAAACCTGTTTCTTATTCAATAACTAAGCAAAAATCTTGAAATGACTCCGATAACACATACGCCTTAGGGTTAGTCGCGATTCTAGAAGGGTTTGAAAAGTATACAATTTTTGGATAATATTAACCAGTTATGATGTCGAAGCGAAAGCAGATAACTCTCGACAACTTCTTTGGTTCGGAAGCTAAAGCTAGGCGAGTGGACGCCGTAACTGAAGATAGAAATAATGAGAGTTACAGTGTTAGTAGTGATTCCAGCGCTTTGAATAATAGTGAGATAGTGCATGATTCGTTAGCATCAATCAAAGAGTGTAACCCCAAGCCTAACACAAACATCGAAAATATAAGCACTTTCTACGAAAATGATATCGGAAGCTATATCGAGACTTGAAAAACTGGATGATCGTACACGATATCAATTGCTTCAGAACCCGTGGATTCCGATGTCATTTAACTACAGCTTCCTCTATCCAGTTCACAAGAAGCAAGACAGGGACGAAAAGAGATTTTTCGATCGTACTTGCTTGGAAAACTTTCATTGGCTAGTACTTTCGAATAAAATGAAGAGCTTATTCTGTAAATTTTATATTGTGTTTAATGTTCAAGCAGGTGAAGGCTCCAACCAATTACAGAGGTTGGTAAAGAAGCCCACCGTAACTTTTCCAAAGCTAACTGGAAAAGACAGTGATTCGGTGTCTTATGAAAATAATCAGTATCACCACGATTGACCTAGGCAAACATTTCCTTCTAAAATATGACAACCCTGAAACCAACATTTTAAGCCTTGTAAACGAACAACGTAGCCAACAAGTGCAGGAAAACAGAGCGAGATTGAAGCCAATTGTAGAATCAATTGTTTTCTTGGGTCGACAGAACATTGCTGTTCGGGGCCATAGAGATGATAGAGAATTATTGGCAGAAAGGGACCCATTGACAAACGAAGGGAACTTTAAAGGACTTTAAAAGTACCGTGTAAATAGTGGCAACATCACTTTAAAGAACATTCGGAAAGCTCAGGTGTAAATGCTACTTATATAAGCAAAACAACACAGAATGAATTAATTGAATCTTTTGCCAAAGAGATTCTTAAAGAAATTCTTGTACAAGTTCATTCTGCTAAGTTCTACAATGTGATTGCTGATGAAACAATGGATGTGTCACACAAGTCACAACTGATTATTTCCCTTTGCTACAATTACAATTGCCCAAGACGTGAAGATTTCGTTGGTTTTTTAGACCTACACGAAACATGTTGCTCGGACAGCATTGGAAATTTCGAACCGACCATTAAAGGGGAAACACTTAGAAATTTTGTGTTGGATTTTGTTCGATTTCGTTGGCTAGACTTAGAAAATTGTGTGGGCATAGGCACTGATGGATGCTATGATGGTTTCAGAACATTCTGGAGCTGTAAAAGAAGTTCAAAAGGTACCAAAGAATGCCCTGTATTGCCCATGTTTCAGCCATACTCTAAATCTTTTCATGTCAAAATCTTCATCTGTCCTGAGCGTAAGGGACTCCATCAGAGTAATAAAAGGAGTAGCTGCTTTTTTTTGGTGCTTCTGCAAAGCGCAATTATGTTTTAACCAGAGTAATGAAAGCACAGCTAACAGGCATGTGTGAAACGCGCTGGATGGAAAGGCACGATTCCTTAATGCAGTTTGCGGTAGAGCTCCCTAAGATAGTGGAAGCTCTTGAGATCATCAGCGGCTGGACAGAATGCACAACTGGAGCAAAAGCAAAATCCTTATTGACTGCTGTCACATCCTCCGACCTGATAGTAACCATTTACTCTCTTAGTAACATATCTGGACTAATTTTACCGCTCAGTCGGCTATTTCAGAAAAAGAGCTTAGACCTCGCGTCTGCAGCAAGCCATGTTAAGCACCTTCTTACCTGCTGGAAGTTAAGCGTCGGGAGAGCGAAAGCGAGTTCAAAAAACATTTGACGAGGCAACTAAAGTAGCAACCAAGCTAGGTTTAGAAATAACAGTCGCAAGGGTAGCGAAAAAGTAAACGAATCGGATTCATGTACCATTCAACTCACACGAGGAATATTATAGACCCTCAGTTTTTAGTCCGCTATTGGACACGCTCGTTTTAGACTTAAAAAGCCATTTTTTTGTTGAAATACTGAACACTATTAACCTCAGTATTTTCTTATCAATAAATTATACGGAAACGAACAAACAAAAATTCGCTAATATAATTCATGACTTGTCATAGCAATACTGGTCAGTAATGGGTTTCCCCTCCCAATTGGCTTGTGAATCTGCCCTGGCCGGAGAAGCGACAATATGGAAAACTCGGTGGCTTCGTCTGAGAGAAAGCAATACCGACACAGGTAGAAAACTTGAAACACTAGAAGAAATCTTACAGAAACAGAACTATAATGCTAATATTTTCTCGAGTATTTCAGCGCTCTGTCAGATTTTCATGGCCCCACCTGTCATTGTGGTGCCTGTTGAGCGAAGCTTTTCTACCTTGAGAAGATTGAAAACTTGGCTAAGAAATAAAATAACGGAGGAAAAACTCAGTAGACTTGCCCTTCTTCATCTTTACTATAATATTGACACAAGTTTAGAAAGCACTATCGATAAATTTTCTAATAGTAGGAATGCGAAGCGATACTCTTTGATACGATATTGATATTGTTTTTATGAATGTAGTTATATGAATAGCTTTCTAGAACCGATAGCTAAATGACAAATAAAAGCAAAGCCATGGAACTTTCAACCTTAGTAAGGTACTTTAAGCATTATTTCAAATGATAATTTTTTACAAGGAGTAGCCCCCCCTTCCTAAAATCCTGGATCCGCAACTGGAACAGTCCCTTCTATATGTATTATGAGTAAATAAATTTTTAGCACTTTCTGTAGTTATAGTGCTAAGAATGGAGCAAAATTGTGCAGTTAACCTGTATTTTGAACGAAAATTGCTATAAAATAATTAAGGACAATAGCCGGGATACAGCTTGGGATAGCCAATAAAAAACAAACAAGCTTAAAAAAAATAAAAAAAAGCTTAAAGGTATTCTGATTAAATTCATATAGTGCCCCGCCTCCCTTTCCCCGCCTTTAACAAGGTAGTGACACCTGGCAACTCAATGAAAACTTTCAAGAACAGGGTGGTCAGAAATCTCATATTTCTAACGTTTGCTTGACCTTACGCCCCCCAGGTTCTTCCACGTGAGACTGCTTGAACGATGATTAATATTAATAAAGTCAAATTCAAACGCATCTACAAAACAACACTCGAGAGCAAACATCTGTGTTGAACTCTGAGCGTATTGGATTTGTGGTCGTCTGCTCGAGGTTTCTGGGCGTTTTTTAAGCGACCATTTTCTCCGTGTTGTCCTTGATAGGTTTACCTCCCAAGAATATCTAGTAAATGTTGGGGCCCCCCAGGTTCTTCCACGTGAGACTGCTTGAACGATGATTAATATTAATAAAGTCAAATTCAAACGCATCTACAAAACAACACTCGAGTGCAAACATCTGTGTTGAACTCTGAGCGTATTGGATTTGTGGTCGTCTGCTCGAGGTTTCTGGGCGTTTTTTAAGCGACCATTTTCTCCGTGTTGTCCTTGATAGGTTTACCTCCCAAGAATATCTAGTAAATGTTGGGGCTCCTCAGGGCAGCATCGTGGGATTCACATTTTTCATGGTATATCAAGGATATAGGGGATAATCTTGTGAACACCCTACATTACACCATTTTTCTGGTGAAACCATCGCCCATGCAGCAATAAAACCCAGTCCATGGTTTTATAAGCAAGATAAGCAAGATCTTGCTTACAGAGCAAGATATCTTGCTCTATAAGCAAGAAAACCCAGTCCATGCTTGCCCTTTCCTACAAGTGGATCATATGAGATAGAAGAATGATCTGGTTACTCAATGATTAATTTTCCTGCATAGACAAAAATAATAAAAATCTAATGGGACGTACTAAAGAAAGACTAACCATCTGAGGGGCTGGAGTTGAAAAGCATTTCCAAAATATCCCCTTTTGTGTCTTTCGGTGTACACAAATTTTATTCATAAGTATTGCACCAGCCAGCCAGTCTTATATTAAATTTATTCCCCTATTCCCCTTTAAATTTATTATATTAAATATAAAAATATTTCGCATGCTGCTTAGAAAGAGCTTTTAGCTAATAAAGAAAACACAGTAGTGTAGCGAGGGGTTCTGACACCCAACGTAAAAGTCAAGCTAGCTGCCATGAGTAGTATATAAGCTGGTCGTCCGTTCTCTAGAACAGAATTTGATGTTAAGACGGACAAAATAAAAATACAAGATATTTATCATGCATTACTTACTATATGATTGCTAAACAACGCATTAACGGGTATGACACTGTCAGAAGTACAAACAAGCTTGATACCTCAATTTATTTTCCGTTCCATCATAATAATTTCTAAATAAAAAGCGAGTCAAACTAATCTCAGTCTTAGACCACCTCTTCCTTTCCATTTGCGCTTCATCAGTCATAAAAGCAGATGTGATGCTATGATTTATCCGTATTTTACTAGAACTCTCAAATAATTTAACTTTTTTCTAATAATTTACTATTTTGATGAATTTGCATTCTTTTTGTTTAAATTTCACATAACTGCCACTAACTTTCGTCAGTTCTTTAAATACTGGACAGAAAAATCAGAGTTACCACTTTCAGTCCAGCTTTTCTAATTTGGATTTATTCAAAAATTGCCACAACAAAAATTACCTCATGCAAGGCAGAGTCGCAAGTAGCTTGTGACGGCAGATAGACAAAACCAAAGGAAAAAAAGATGGAAATATTAAGAAAAAGATTTTTTAAAAATTGAGACGAAAATGTTACTACCGCTAATAGCAGTTTGCTGAAGTATATCTGCTTAATAGAGAGGAGGGGCGACAAGCAATGATCGGGAAAAATATTTATGTAAATATAGCTCAAAGACTAATCAACATAATTTAATCTACTATACAAGGGCGTTATTGATGTTATCTGGTTCATTAAAGAGGCTCGGTATGCAGGTTTGCCACCCTGGCCTGGAAGAATTTACTAAATCTGAGAGGAAAAATTACTAAATCACATCCGTTTTTACTAAATGCTCAACATTTTTTTTGGCGCGTGCGGAAGTTCAAAACTCCTTTATTTGAATGTACTACTGGATAGGCGTCATATTCCAGATTCGGTGTATCCAAGACGTCAAACAAAAGTCTGGAATCTTGGATTCTGGAAATCCTGCTGATGAAGCCCGACTTTAAATTTATCAATGGTCTTCAGGTCATAAAATTCAGATATATTGAAAAACTAAAAAGTAATCAACGAAGAAAAACAGCTACAACTCATATTCACGAAGCAATTCAGGCGATGGAGTGCTTAGAATCTAAGGTGTGTTTGAAAGTGACGACTTTTGAAATTTGTCCCCCAGATTCGGTTTTTGGGTTTGAAATCTAAACCCTTCAATTTTGCTTTTTTAAGAGGAAATTTGCCAGTTCTAAAACACTAATTGGGCTGGTCTTTAAATAAGGGATAAGCTGCTTACAAAAATTTATGGCAAATTTTAAAGCAATTAATTCAGGATTTTTTTTGAACTGATTTTCTCTGAATCTCCTCTTGTTCGTAATCTAAGCATTCAAAAACAAAAGTAATCTTACATACATTTAGAACAGCAATGATAAAGTTGGTTACTATATTAGATGCAAGAATGGGCAAATCGATTACAGCGACCCCAATCTCATTTGAACTAGCAAGAAAAAGAAAACTGTCATAATATACAGTAATTAGTTTAAAGAGATAACATTGTTTGAATAGTATTAAGGTTAGGAAAAGCATACAAATTGAAAAGTAAGAAGGAAAATATGTAGTCACAATTAGAAAAGTTGCACTTAAAAGGCTTTAATCGTCCTCGGCCTCATCCGAATTTAAAGTATTCACTAGTATCGAATTCTGAATAAATGGATCTTCTTATTTCCGTTTCTTGATAGCCCGAGCCAAATTGCTGGGGATTGCCCAGTCATGAACTCCACTTGCCGACCCTAGAACAAGTTGCTTCGATTTAATCAGGGACAAAACACGCGAGACATTTAGCCAATTTCGGTTATTGGTTTTGATGACCGACAGAAACAGAAACTGTCTCTCTGCTCCAGCACTTGAATAGGGCAAGCTGCAGACTGCAGAGAGTCAAAAAGAACTTGGGCAAGTATGGAAAAAGTTCGTTTCCAGCAGCGTCCTTAAAAAGGGACAAAGCTAACTAACAAACGTAGCAGCTGTTATGAGAGTGGGAAATTTTACTCAATACAAATTAAGCCAGCATACCAGTCCAATTTTCAAATATTTTGCCCTTTATAGCGAGTATTAAAAAGAAGCTAAGAGAAAAGTGGATATTTTTAGGTACTAGGGTTGACGCGAAATCGCAAAAATGAGAGCAATAGTAGCCAAATGTCTAACGTAATCAAAATCAGATTTTGTAATGAATGGACCCTAATTTTTTCCCCTGAATTAAGGGAAAATAACAAAAGTTTCGTTTACTACAAATCATGAATTTTTAATAGATTTCGGGAAATTTACAAGATCCTCTAAACTTACTAGATTTATTTTTAATTTTACTAGATCTAGTAAAGTCCTACTGACGGTGGCAACCCTGTCGTTATGCCGTTTTGGAATACTTGAACCGAACAAAGAGACTAGATATTGTATAATTTTTTTTTCTTCATTTTCCCTCTCATTTATTTACTTTTAAGTACTAATAAATTTTGTAAACTTATTGATTTTCCTCTTCTCCTTGTTTCTTTGTGGTGTTTAGTATTTTGCTTGTGTTTTTCAGTTTTAGATATTTTATGCTGTATTTTGTAGACTAGATAGTGAAATACTCTCTACGGGTTTAATCACTGAATAAAATCATTCATACAGGGGCGTATCCAAAATTTTTGTTCGGGGCGGGTATTTTTTCAGGGAGGGGGGGGCTACACAAAAAAAAACATATCAAAAATTTGTTTAGGTGCATTTTTGTTACGTTTTTGTGTGTTGAACAAACATTTATTGGAAAGGGAGGGGGGGGGGGGGGGGGCGTCAAACCCGGTAGCCCTCTGGATATGGCCTTTTTACTATATGCCGAAATGAGCAAACATCATTCAACTGTATTACGTAATTTTAAAGATTTTTATTCGGTAGTTTCCGAACAAATCACTGATCCCGTTAAAAGATTAAAAGCCTTACTTTCACACTCCAGTAAAATTAAGAAAATGTAAGATATTTTCTTTTGTTTTGGGCTCAACCACGTACTGAATGGGCTAAAATCACTTCGGCTACAGAAGATTACCTTCTTACACCTCGTGGCTCGTCACCAGGCTTAACCCCAAAGATTATTCTCAACGAATTTCTCAAAAGAGCGTCTAGCATGTCCTCGATTTTCTCTCCATCCCGACCAAGCCAATTTCTAGGATCTCTTGCATAGTTTCAAAAAAATCAATTCGAACAAGTCATTTCTTCACTCCCTGTGGTGGTAAAATGTCTAGCTAGATTTTTTGGAAAAATTTAGACCTAGGAAAAAAAGGGTAGAAAATAAAAGACAACAGCAATGAATCCTACGGCTTATTTCTAAGCCACGATGGAATTTAATCTTTGTCGATCTTTCCTGTTTGATCATGATTAAGTAGTCTGTACTCTGTTCGATAATGACTAAATATTTTCTGTCAAAGCTACCAAGGATGCAGCTGTTCCCGAACAGTACAGGAAATAAATTCTCTATCTTTATAATGCTTTCAAAATTCCATGAAATACTTATAAATAGACGAATGAATAAATCAAGGCGAAACTTCATCTTATGACAGTTAGATACCACATATTAGATTTTGAGGTTAGAACTCAAACTGGGAAGAAAAGACCGCATATGGCGAACAACTAAATGTAGATAGCTTCAAGCACATGGGAAAAATTCATATTTATTAGGTATATCGGTTAGCTATGCCTAGTAATGTACCTACGCTAATTTTCACTTGCATTTGAAACATTTAGCTGATACTTTGGCATAATAGATAAGAAAAGTCATATAATAACATATTGGGTTTCATTAATTTGTCATATATTTTTGGTTTTCATTTATTTATCGATGCTGATTTGTGGTAATTTCACGCTTGGTAGATTATTTGATTTTATTTTTGCTCATTTTTTGTTTAATGGAGTTCTTTACTTTTCTTTGAAAAACTTATTTTGCGAAAAGAGTTTTTTTAATTAATCACTTGAAATGAAGATCAAATAAGACATAATATGAACTCTGTAAATCCGATTATTTCCCTATATACAAGAGTGAATTTCAAGCTATGATACAAATTTTAAATCTAGTCCATAATCCTAATACTATCACGATGGCCTTACTTTAAACTTGTGTACAAACTAATCATGACATGTCCTTTTAAGACCCAAAACGAGAGCCAGTCTTAGGACTGAGCTATTGTGCAGAACTGATACCAAATTAAAGGTTAAATAATAAAGAAAGTGCTAAAATGGATTGTTGCTTTGTCTTAAAAGGTATTGATCCTAAAATGGATTGATAATATTTTGATTCTTTAAAAAGTGTCCTTAATTGGTTTGCTTTTACTGTACCAAAAGTCCTATATTATTTTGTGTTTTCAGTAAAGCGCTAGTTTTGTATAATCCTAAAAGCATAGGGAAACATAATTAGATGGTTTATTTATACTAGTTATATTCATATATATTAAATGGGCTGTGAAGTAATAATTTTTTTTCCTTTTTAATTTTCAACTTCGCTCTTTACTTCCGTCGGAAAAACTTTTTTTTTTTTAAATTAATGTCAATTAATTTAAAACGAGCATAAATTAATCAGAAAAACTTTTTGCACAAAATAAGTTCTTTTTTTTTAAAGTAAAGAACTCCACTAAAACAAAAATGAACAAAAATAGAATCAAATAATCTACCAAGCATACAACTACCACAAATCAGTATTAATAAATAAATGAAAACAAAAACAAAAAGAAATTAAAATAAGTCAAGTTCAAAACGAGCAGAAATTAATCTGAGTAGGGTTCTAAACCCTATGATTTCTAAGAGCCAAAATATAATTTGTACTTTACTTTAAAAAATTCTTTTAAATGTTTTCACTTTTATAACTTTAAGAAATCAAAAATTAATTAAGATTTAAAGGAATAAATATCAGCATAAATATATTAAACTGACAATGCACATTTTTTCAGTAAATTCATTTTAATTTTTTTCAGTAAAGTACAAATTATATTCTGGCTCTTAGAAATCATAGGGTTTAGAATCCTACTCAGATTAATTTCTGCTCGTTTTGAGTTTGACTTATTTTAATTTCCGTTTGTTTTGGGTTTCATTTATTTATTGATACTGATTTGTGGTAGTTGTATGCTTGGTAGATTATTTGATTCTATTTTTGTTCATTTTTGGTTTAATAGAGTTCTTTACTTAAAAAAAATAATTTTGTGGAAAAAGTTTTTTTGATTAATCCAGCTCAAAATCCACACCCTATGAAGGTATGAAGGAGAAATTTTCAGATAATATTTTTTTTGTGCGAATTCCAACCTATCATCTGTATGCAGGTTTCCACAAGGCTATATCAGCAATATCTTAGGAACAGTTTCGTATGTGAAATTAAAACTTACAACACTTGTTGTGGAGGGTGTTGTACTAAACAAAAGATAAAATTTGCATCATAATACTAATGCTTCTACTTCTGCAACTACTGCTACTATTACTGCTACTACTACTACTACTACTACTATTACTACTACTACTACTGCTACTAAAGCTAAGACTACTAATATATACTGTATTCCTACTGCTACTACTATATTTACTGGTGCTACTACTACAACTAATAAACCTAAGGGTATTAAGGGGAAAATTTTGGGCAATATTGTAACTATATTGAAATAAATCGAAACACACTAGACCCATATAGGTTGTCAAGAGGACGCATCAGCACTGATTCAGGACCGGTTGATGGTATTAAGTTAAAAATTTCATCGTGTGTTGAAGGGGATGTTGAAAAAAGGTGGTATTTGCATACTGCTGCTAATGCTATTACTGCTACTAAAACTATTGCTACGCATAATTACTAAACATTTCAGCAATGCTGAAAAAATTGATGTCTCAAAACTTTGTTTGGATATTTTTTTATGGGAAATGAGGGGCGTAGGGGGGGGGGTTCTCTCAAATCAGTTTGACTAAAGGACACTATAACTTCCAATTTAAAATGAAATGACACCCACCTGAATTTAATATGACCAGCCGTTTCTTAGAATCATTTCATGCCCTAGGTGCAAAAGTTAAAGCCCTTGACTCAGGACTCTGGGGGGTTGCCAACCCTGGGAGCATTGTTATATGTTTTTTGGACTATTTTAAACAAAATTGCCATCGCAGAATTTCAATCAGATGCATTTGGTGAAAAGAGGGGTAGTTGGGTGGGGGGGGTGCTACTTGACCTCCATCACTATTGACTCTTAAAAAGGGAACTAGAACTTTCAATTTCAACCAAATGAGTCACATCTGCAGCTTAAACGACCATCCCCTCCATAAGAACATTAAATGCCCCTGGGGCATAACTTACAACCCTCGCCCTCAGGCTCTGGTGGTTTGTATCAACCTATAATGATTACCACTCCAATGAGTCTCCTCCGAAGCATATACGAGAACCCTTTTTATAAGGAACCTTATATGCCCCAAGGGCATAACTTAGCATAAGAGCTGTAAGGGGGGGGGGGAGATTGTCTTCCTCACAGACATAATTTGCGAAACCTTCAACTACGATAAATAAAATTATTATCTCCAAATTTTGATCGGAGGTATTAAGTCAAATGCTGAGCGTGGAGGCGGGGGGGGGCTGTTCGCTCTCAAATCACTTTGAGACTATAACTTCCAATTTCAAATCAAATCAGCCCCATCTGATGTTTATACGACCGCCCATCCAATAAAAACCTTATATGCCCTCATAAAATAACGTACAACTCTATCCCCAGGGTGCTGGGAGGTCGTTTTATCCCTGGAGATATTATTACATGTTCTTTGGACTATTTTGAAAAAAAAATCGCTATCTCATAATTTCAATCAGATAATTTTGGTGAAAGGAGGATTTGTAGAAGAGGGGGGGGGGCTAAATACCGTTTATCACTTTTGACGCTTAAAAAGGAACTAGAACTTTCAATTTTCAGCCAAATGAGCCTCTTCTAAAGTTAAACAACCATCTCTTCCATAAAAACCTTAAATACCCCCTGGATATAACTTACAACCCTTGCTCCTAATCTCTGGGGTTTGTTTCAACCCCAAAAGCCTTGTTATATGATAATTAGACTATTTTGAATAGAATGGCTATCTCAAAATTTCTATCAGATACATTTCGGGACAATACGACGCGCGTGGGTGTGTGTGGGGGGGGGTAGCTGCCCTCCGATCACTTTGACTCTTAAAAATAACACTAGAGCTTCTGATCACCAATCCAATGAGCCCCCTCCGAAGTTTATATGACCAAGCTTTCTATAAAAGCCTTATATGCCCCCAGGGCATAACTTACAACCCTTTCCCTGAGGGATGGAGGGATTTGTAATCCTCAGACATAATTTCCAGACCTTTCAGATACGCTGAACAAAAAGGCTATCTACACATTTTGATTGGAAGTGTTTGGGGAAATGATGGGCATGGGGCGGGGTCATTTGCCCTCTAATTACTTTCGAGTATTTAAATGGCACTAGTCCTCTCAATTTCCAATCGAATGCGCCCTTTTTGAAGCTTCTACGACACAACTTTCTATAAAACCTTATATGCCCCAAGGGCATAACTTATGACCCTGGTCCTGAAGGCTATCGAGGGGGGGGGTGTCATACTAAAACACATGATTTCCAGACCCTTTAACTATGTTCAACAAAATGGCTATATCAAAATGTTGATCGAAAGTGTTTTTGGAAATGAGGGGCGTGGGGGGAGGGGGACATTTGCCCTCCGATCGCTTAGCCCTGAGGCTTTGAGGGGGGGGGGTATGTCATACTAAAAGACATAATTTCCTGACCCTTCAACTACGTTCAACAAAATGGCTATATCAAAATGTCGGTCGGGAGTATTTGGGGATGTGATGGAGGCGGGGGGGGGGGGTGGGCATTCACCTTCCGATCGCTTTTGACTAGTAATAAGGGTACTAGCCCTTTCAATTTCCAGTCGAATGAGCCCTTTTTGAAGTTTCTACGACAATGCTTTCTATAAACACTTTATATGACCCCAGGGCATAACTTACAACCCTTACCCTAAGGGCTTTGGGGAGGGGGTGTTGTCATCCTCAAAGACATTATTTCCAGACCTTTCAACTACTTTGAACAAAATGGCTATATCAAAAGGTTGATCGGAAATGTTTGGGGAAATGACGGGCGTGGGGGAGGGGTGATTCTCCCTCCAATTAACTTTGACTATTAGAAAGGGCAATAGCCCTCTCGATTTCCAATTGAATGAGCCCCTTTTTAAGTTTTTACGACAGCGCTTTCTATAAAAACCTTATAAGCCCCTAGGGCATAATTTATAACCTTGGTCCTAAGGGCTGTAGGGGGGGGGGCTGTCATACTAAAAGACATAATTTCCTGACCCTTCAACTACGTTCAACAAAATGGCTATATCAAAATATTGATCGGAAGGGTTTGGGGAAATGATGGGCGTGGGGGAGGGGACATTCGACCTCTGATTGCTTTTGACTATTAAAATGGCACTAGCCCTCTCAATTCCGAATTGAATGAGCCCTTTTGAAAGCTTCTTCGACAACACTTTCTATAAAAACCTTATATGCCCTTAAGGCACAACTTACAACCTTTGCCCTGGGGGTTGTGAGGGGTTTGTCATCCTCAAAGGCATAATTTTCGGACCTTTCAACTAGGTTCAACAAAATGGCTATCTCAAAATTTTGGTTGGATTTGTTGCCCTCCAATCACTTTCGACTATTAAAAAGAGCACTAGTCCTTTCAATTTCCAATCGATTGAGTCCTTTTTGAAGTTTCTACGCCAACGCTTTCTATAAAACCTTAAATGCCCCCAAGGCATAACTTACAACCCTTTCCTTAAGGGTTTTGGTGGGAGTTTCATCCTCAAATACATAATTTCCGGAACTTTCAACTACGTTGAACAAAATGGCTATCTCAAAATTTTGATCGGATGTGTTTTGGGAAATGGTGGGCGTGGGAGTGGGGTTAGTTGCCCTCCAATCACTTTTGACTATTAAAAAGGGCACAATTCCCTTCAATTTCCAATCGAATGGGCCCTTTTTACAGTTTCTACGACAACATTTTCTATAAAACCTTATATGCCCCAGGGCACAACTTACACCTCTTGCCCTGAGGAGTGTGGGGGGGGGGGGGGCTGTGATCCTGAAAGACCTAATTTACAGAACTTTCAACTACATTGAACAAAATGGCTATCTCAAAATTTTGATTGGATGTGTTCTGGGAAATGGTTTTCCAATAATAAAATGCAATTGGAAGAGATTTTTTTGACTATGGATGAGGAGGGTAGCATGGAGAAGTTATTGGTGTCTTTAATAAAAACAGCGAACGGTGCAATTTCACGATTGCGTCACACCAACTACCCAATGTCATTATCAGATAAGGAGCAACTGGAAATAGAAAAGGGGACAATTTGTTGGGTTTGTAGGGGTGCCCTTGCCCCAAAAGACGTTGTACAGGATCACAACCATCTCATTGACCCCAATTCAACGGGGAAAAGTAACTTTCGGGGGTGGGCTCACAATTCATGTAATTTAAAAATTAAACAGCAGCCCTTTCTTCCAGTTTTTATACATGATTCTAACTATGATCTGAAGTATGTGCTACCAGCAATGGCACATCTTCAAAGAAATGGAACAGTGGATGATGCATGGGTGATAGACAGGTTTTCCTACAAAATTATCGGAAAAGTTGCTTCTTTTGGAATTTATGTGGGGATATCTTGAAGACGACATTGAGTACACGAATAAAATTCGCTTTTTAGATTCCTACAGTTTTTTCCCCAAATCATTGAGCGAATTAATTCAAGTGCAGAAAAACGATGACGGCTGCAACGCTTTCCCCCTTCTCAAGCAACAATTTCCAAATGATTTATACGATTTGTTGACGGTCAAGGGCATCTATCCTTATTATTACTACTGCTCCATTTTGAGATTCAACGAGGAAACTATTCCATCTATTAAATTCTTTTGCGACTGTCCACATGACCGTAGGTACACTCTACATAAAAACAGATTTACTAAAAAAGTTTTGGCAGAGGGAGGATTTAAAAACTGATTTGACTACTGCGAACTATATTTATCGAGTGATGTGCTAGCTTTGTTAGACATTATGTTTCAAAAATACATACAAAATATATGAGAAATTTGACTTTGATTTAGGATATTATTTTTCATCTCCTCATCTGGTAATGGACGTCATCCTAAAAATTAGCAGGGGAAAAATTGGGCTCATCACCGACATCGATCAGCACCTATTCATCGAAAGGTCAATGAGGGGTGGATACGTTTTTAACGGGGATCGTATCTTGGAAACTGATCCAACTGGAGAGAAGACCGGGACAAAATCATATGCAGTTTTCCTTGATATTAATTCCCTCTACCCCTCGGCCATGTCCTATTATGCGCTACCCTGCGATAACTATAAATGGCTCAATGACCCTCAAGCCCCCCTATTTCCCCAACATTGACAGTGTTGAGGAGAATGGGCCGGTTGGATGTTTTTTTGAAATTGATGGGGAGATACCAGTTGAGCTTCACGATTTGGTAAAGGGTTTTGTTTTTCCATGCATCAATAGACCTGTGACTTGGACTATTTTGAGTCCCCGCAACAGATCTTTGGTCGAGGTGGACGGATTGCATTGGTCACCTTCAAAACAAAACTTATTGCTGACCTTCTGCCGAAGAAAAATATTGTTGTACATCATGTGGCTTTAAAATAAATGTGCAACAACGGTTTTGACGTCAAAAAGGTTCATAGAGCCCTCCATTTTAGCCAAAACCCTATCTGAAAACATTTGTTGACACTTTTGTCAAGAAACGTTCTGAAGCGCAGACAAAGGCCGAAAAAGAAATATATAAGCTCATTTTAAATTCGGCTTTTGGTAAAATGTGCGAGTGTTCGCAATAGGAATCGTTGTGACGTCGTGACCGATCCCGAACAATGTGCTCGAATTATTGGCGATCCAAATTACACTTCCTTTACAATCATTGGCCCGGACATGGTACTATTGAATAAAAAAAAAAGCATTGTTCTGAATAAAAAAACTGCTTCAGGCATTGTCATTTTGAAGATCTCTATAAAGCTCATGTTGAAATTCTACTACAATGTGGCTAGGGTACAGTGGCCGGAAAAGGTGCAACTAGAGGTCTGCTACAGGGACACAGACTCTCTACTGTTAAAAGTAAAAATCCCAAACCTACTCGAGGATTTAGTGCACGGTGAAATCATCAGCTCGCAGATGGACTACACCAATTGGAGTGGGTTTTACCCAGAGCTAGTGAAACGTCGGGCCCCAAATCAGCTTTTATTTTTTAAATCAGAAACGGGAAGCGACATGGTTTCCCAAGGTATGTTTGTAAGTCCGAAGGTGTACTTTATACAGACACACGACGAGGAAATCAAGAAACGTTGCAAAGGAGTACCCACGCGCTATGTGGATAAGAATTTCGACATGGACATCTATAGGAATTGTATTGTTGAAAATACAATTCCACGAGCAAAATTGCTGGCAATTCGTTCACTGAACTACAGGAACTTCACTGTAAATATAGAAAAAAATGCCATGAGTACCATTTCCGACAAGGTCTATGTTTGTCAAGACGGTGTGACTACCCTCCCCTGGGGCACTATTTAACTTCCGACCGAGCCAAATGTGTTACAGGGAAAGTCTCGGTTTGAGTTAAGTCCAATAAATTTCCCAAAACCATGGGGGGGGGGGCCTCGCGGCCTGGGGAGGGGGGGAGCCTCACAGCCCAGGGGGGAGCACCAATCCGGCCGCCAGCGGGAGGCGCGCCGCCACTACCAAAGTTATCTTTTTTTTTACTTAGATCAGATTTTTGTGCTTTTGTAAATATACATGTTGCATTCAAATTAAAAAAAAAAATGATGTAAAAAAGTGATATTATTCTAAGTGTATTTTTTTCATTGAATGTTGTATTTTTTATAAATAAAGTATATTTATTAAAGTGCTTTTTCTAGTGTATTTTTTTTAATGTTTTTTTTTATTATAAATAAATTTTAAAAAAATAAAAAATCTTAAGTGTATTTTTCTTTGTTTTCTGTAAAGTGCTGTTTTTTTATGTTAATACAAGAAATATGATTCTTTGTTGATTTTGTTCTCATTATTCTTCAACGGAATAGTAGGGAAAATTATTTAGTCATTAGACAATTATAGTCTACAGTTAGTTGTCTAGGTGAATTGGCAGGAGTCATACGATAAAATAAAAGCAATTGGCACGGCGGGATTGGTGCGGATACAATTCATACAGGGACTTGATGTTTTCAACATTATTGAACCAAACTCTTGGCTGATCATTGACGATCTGGCTAAATCTATTGAACAATGGTTCCAGGAAATGCTTCAATTGTTCATTGTTCGCTCTCATCATGAACATATTTCCATTACTCTGGGTTTACACAATCTCTTTCATCACAGCGAATGTAAGCGAAAACTGGCATTGAACTGCACCTACTATGTCATTTTCAGAAGTGTTCTTGATTCTAGCTCGCTAATAACCCTCAATAAACAAATATATCCAGGAGCACCTAAATTTCTGCTCTCAGCGTACAATCAAGCAACTAATAAACCCTATGGCTACACCCTATTGGATCTTAATCAAAATACACCCGAGGATTTGCGTGTAGTCACAGATATTTTTGACAATGAAATTACAGTATATCTCCCCGTGAACAGTAAAAAGACCTATTAGTTGCTATCATGACACTGAAGAAACTACATGAAAATAGACATTTATTTTCCGTTCTAAGCACTTCAAAACCCCCACTTAGGAAAGCCATACTCAAACATGGTATTGACAATGATTTCATTAATATAATATCTGAATTTAGTTTAAATTTGACCGAGGGCGATGTTCAACTTCCAGAAGTAGTTAAGCAACAGGCAAAGCAACATCGTTCCATTGTAAGTACATTGGCCTGTAAAAAGAAAGGAAAGAAATTTAAAAAGGAAATGTCTTCTTCAGGCGGGTGGTAGCTTTTTCACAATTTTACTACCGATAATTGCAGGACTTGTAAACAGTTTTATCTAGAGAATGGCCAAACCCTATAAATTGACTCCAATAGAACTTGCTCTCTCACCCAGATTGCGGACAATCTGAGTAAATTCATTGACAACGAGAATCTTGAGGATGATAAAAAACTTTTTTTACTTCAAGATGCACTTCGCCGAGTGGACAAACATAAGCCCTATCGTGCGAAGACCAGTGGTATCTCCTCAGGATTCTGCTGCTGAAACAAAATTAAAGAAGGAGGATTTGGATTAAGTAGCTGCGAAAACTGCAAATCTAATGCCGCACTCATATCGTACGCAAATTAAACGACTCATAACATATGTCATGGAAAGTGATGAAGATCATATTCAAGTTGATAGCAATGGGAAAGGAATTATAATTCAGGACAAGAGCTATAATCTACTTGATTTAATCTATGATATGGTTACAAATCGTAAAGGAGTATTATCATTTGACGCTCATCTATACAATTTTCTAAATACATTAAACTTCCCCAAAAGCCTTATTAGCAAGAGTCAAATTCTAAAAAAAATAAATGAACATGCACCAACACCATTAAAATATGAACATGAAGAAGAAGATTTTAAATCAATTTTGGAAAATACTAGCACACCTAGTGGAAACTTGACAATGGTGGGTTGTAGCACACCACTGATAGCTAGACAAAAGCGAAGACGTATCAAGTCAACGTCACCATCACCACCAACCACCAGTATACAAAAGGGTAGCGGACGTTACACTACACGTTTACATTCAAAATGTTTAAAGTTCTGAAACGTGTTTATGAAAATATTGGTGAATTGGGGAGTTTAAGTTCCCCTACCACTCTTTCCAAAGTCACTGGTGTTCAGGCTAAAAGTGTACGAGACTATTTAAAAAATAAATCAAGATACACTCTGTATAGAAATCATAGGCTTCGTGCTAATCATTATCGAAAAACTAAAGCTTTTTTCCCATTGCATATAATGCAAGCAGATCTCTTAACCCTAGATGAGATTCAACGGCGTTCCAACACAACGTACTAGTACAATCTGCTTGCTATCAGAGTCATTAGTCTCTATGCATATGTATGTCCAGTGCACACAAAGAGAAGTGTTGAAGTTGCAAAAATTATAGGAAATAATCTTGAACAAGATTCGTTTAAAAAAATTACAACAGAACTTGGTGTTGAATTTGTTAGCCCCCATGCTGCAAAACTAAAAGCGAAATATAATACAATGCTCTATCACAGTCATAGCTCTATAAAGGCTGCATTGGCCGAACGATTGCTAAGAACTATTCGACTTCTAATTTCAAGATATTGTACATTGAAAGATACTTCTGCTTTTATTCATGATTTAGATAAAATCATGTTGATTTATAATCAATGACCCTGTCGTTCATTGTCCAATTCAACTCCAACGGAATTTCCTCATTCTGATCATTATACAATTGATACCTTTCTTAAACAATATTCCAATGAGACGATTGTCTAAAACAATAAATTCAATGTTGGTGATACTGTTCGAATTAATAGAACAACTAATGTTTTTGAAAAGGGTAATTACTTGTGGTCCACAGAACTATTTAAAGTAGCAGAAATACTAGACACCAAATCGATAACTTGTCATTTACGCCATGCCAAAGATGAAAAGATTCTCGTTGGTTTTTATGACTATGAACTACTAAAAGTTAAAATAATAGTGAAATCTATCAAATGGAAAAGATATTAAAGACCCGTAGTCAAAGGGGTAAGAAAAAGTTACTTGAATGGTGGCAAAGATATAACTCTGATTTTGATTCTTGGATCAGTGTTGAAGATACTGACACTGCCCAATGATTTCTATGTAACTTTTTTGTCCAACTTTTCCGTTTCTCTCTACAACGACTTGAATAAAACAAGAGATTTTTGGAAGAACCTCTCCCCCATCATTAAATTCGACGATGGAAAGTATGAAGTGGCTCTTGTCGACTGTATTCTCAAAAATACCTATGACATTCTGAGAAAGGATCGTGTATATGGCATAAAAGTTATATCATTCGGTTGGCCACTCTTTGTCGAGTATGAATGGGTTGAAGCACTTAAATCTAGCGAATATCCACGTGTCAAATTGAAATATATTGAATATGATAATATGACAGATTTGTGTCGTAGAATCAATAGAAACATTTTATATCGTAGGAATGGTACATTCCATTTTAATTATTCAATAGAACATAATAGGATTTACATTACCTCACCTGTTGACACAGAAATAATTATTCTCAATGATAATCTGAGAGATGTTCTTGGCTTTAAACAGAATATGATCAAAGGGAGAAACACTGGCAACCGTTTATGGCCTGGACAAAGGTATTTTTACTGATTATCTAACTGGTTTTACTTCGCACTCTCTCATATTTCTCTATGCATCTATAGTGGAAGCATGAAGAGTTGGTAATTCAAATGTACCCCTCCTACGTGTTCTTGAACGAAAAACAACTCATGAACTTGTTCATCACTATACTATAAAGCATCTTCCGTATGCTCCTGTAAACACTTCATATTTGGTACTTTGCCAGTTAACACTAAGAACTGAATTGGTTGATCCCTTAGAAATAACAAAAGGCTTAGCCATGATTACATGCCATTTTCGACCCATCGTCGACGTCACCAGCATCACCTAAAATGAAAAATAGAAGAATTTGATTTGTCTGTCCCGATATTAATTGCTATCTTTGTGCTCTGAGTCCACGTCAAATAGGTAATGGATTGGACTACTACAAGGGGCGTACTAAAATGTCTGGCTATGGTTTTGGTAGCTGGTTTGCTAGGTTATCTCATCCTACATTGCCCCTCACCAGAAAATATCTTGTACCCACCGCATCAAATTCTTCCACATCCACGCAACATGACTGGGGGTCAGGTAAAAATTTCAAGGACAGTTTTAAAAAAAATATTAGATCTTGCGTAAAAGCTGTTACTGAGCAATTAAAATCTCTGCAAAATGGGGAGGGATTGAAAAGGATGTCTGCGCGTCATTAACTAATCAGTGTCTACCCAGGCGGGAAGCGAAGGACATCAACAAGGAATTTGAGGAATAAAACAACGAAGACCAATAAGAAGAAGAAGAAAAAGATTGTTAGATCAAAGAAGGATTTCTTCTCTTAAGATGACTTATCTCCCTCAAAAGGAAACGCCTCCATCAATCAGTTCCTCGCTGAATCTGTTCAATGCTCAAAATGTTGATGCTAGTGTCAAATATGGCTACTATGAACAATTTCATCCCCAGCAACCCCTCTCGGAAAATATACACTTTCAAATATTTTCCAATTAAGACCATTTCATTGATTTGTCATCAACATTTATTGAGTTAAATGTTGCGGTGAAGGAAAGTCAGATAATACAACTCCAACTGCTGCCGATGGTCTCTCCTACGAAAACTGTATTCTACACAACCTGTTCAAACAAATTAATGTATTTATTAATGGAACATTGGTGAGCACTAGCAATAACTTATCCAACTATGCAAGCTACATACAATTTATGATGATGACACCAGAGTCATATAAGGAGTTGAGAGGACAATCATTGGGCTATGAATATCGATCAGTTGTTGATACTGACGGCGACTTGACTGCTACAGTGATCCAGGAGTATCATTTAGTAGGAATATTAAATCCTGAGATATTCACTATATCTCAATTGCTGCCCCCCAATGTTTAGATTGACTAAACGTTGCAACTAGCCCCATTAAATTTCATTTTGAGAAAAACACTTCCTGCAGCACCCGATGCAAATGTCATTATCACATCGGCAATTCTCCACGTCCGAAAACAACAAGTTATGAGCTCTGTTGCATTGGCAGTAGAAAAACTAAGAGCCAGTAGGAACAGCAATAAACTTTTTGTCCCCCTTAGGATCACCAATCAACGTCACATCGCCATTGCCTCTCGTGGCTATACCCATTCATGATGTACCAATGGCACAATCCCATCAAAATTGGCTTTAGCATTTGTGAAGATGACAGTGCCGTTGGATCATTGACTGAATTCCCCAATGATTTTAAATTTTTTGGTCTATCTAGCCTTGTGTGTAAAGTGAATGGTATTCCACTGTACACTTTATGATTTGACAAAAAATCCTATAGAACTCTGTACGAGTTGACCATGCAATCACTAGATCAATACTCTCAACTATTTGAAAATGGAATAACCGATTCAATGTTTTTAAAAAAACATGGCGTAATTGTTTTGGAATTGTCAGGGACCCAGGATATGGGCATAGTACGAATAGTGAATGTACGTTTAGGCTGCACATTTGCCAATGCTTTGACTGAGAGTATCACGCTAATATCCTTGAGTCAATTTGAAACCTATTGGGAAATCAGACCCGATGGCAGTGTTCTACTAGACCTAGCACCATGAATACAAACCAAATAATCAACGTATTTAATATGGATCCAGACATGTCCCAGTACAAGTCCTATGGCATACCTTCGGTCTTCATTGAAAAAATTCCAAGTGTTAACAATACCCTAATCATTGTTAATAGCAGTCCATCGACTTTGAAGACAGGGCATTGGTTAAGCATCTTTGAAAAAGCGAAGAATATTGAATTTTTTGATCTTTTCGGTCTATCGTATAAATTCTACACTCCGCACATCAGCAACTTTATTGAGAGCAGTTGGAAAACTATTATTCAAAATCAACAAAGAGTACAGGATTTAACGACTATGACATGCGGCTTTCATGCACTACTCTTTCATGTTCAGATGTCGTGGCTATACCTACAAGCAGTTTCTCGACATCTACGTTGACTTATTTCGATTGAACGACTTTCTAGTGGATAATATACTTTCAAGCGTGTTTAATATTGATTTTAGTGCCCCACGAATAAAATGTTCTAAAAATGTATGTGAAACTGTTTATTAATAGAAATAATGTATGTACATGATAAAAAATGACTTTTCTACTTTTTAGATTTTATCTTCTACTAGATATAGGTACTTGTCGACAACAACTAATGCGGGTAGATTATCCGAATTCACAGTATACTGATCCTGATGTGCTGCAATGTCAGGGTTTCATTTTCTACAATAGAGTGTAACTTCACTCTTGTCATATCTCTTTGTATAGTCAATGATACTATTCTAATTCATTTTATAGAATTCACATGTTTCAATTTGCTTATTTGAAGCAATATCAAAAACAGTGTCCTCAAGTGGCGAATCACATTCCGTCACAGCCAAATAAAAATCAGTAAAAATCACTTATAATCGTAGTAGTCATTGTCGTCACAACGATGACGTAGAAACCAAATTCTTTTGTTGTTCCAACAGTTGAATCGCTGACCCGGCTTCTCCTCCCAGAACAATCTAAAACCACGACGATACCAATCTCTTAGCAATAAACTAAAATCACGTTTAGGATTTGTTCCAATCATACCAGGATATGTATTCTCCCATTGATTACATTTATCATAGTGGCAATTGGAGCATAGGTGCCCTCTAGGATGAGAGTCACACACCTCTTCAAGACAGGAACCACAATCCTTAATTTTTATAGCATATCCTCTAAGCAATTTACACGGGTTGTATAATCTGGTCTTTTCATGATACTTATCAATTATTGTACAATTCTCACATGATGACCAGCTGCCCAGTGTGTACATGCATAGTGGACATGTATGGAACATGTTTCATGTGTTGACACTCTCACTGCCACAATGAAACTGAGCTACCAACAACAAAAAATTGAGTGGGATAGAGAGAGAAAGAGGAGTAAATTTTCCTTGAATACCATCTTTCTCATGAGAAAAAAAGTCCTAAATTTCTAAATTTCTGCATGCAATATACAATTTCAACTATAGTTTCAATACGTGTTTGATCACTTTACCTGGAATGGTACCAAGGAAGTATAGGTGTGAGAGGATACTCACTCTCTTTGAAAAGGTGTAGAGCATTAAGCAAATAGTATGGGAATTCCTATACGTCTTGTAGAAATGGAAGGCCGTGTGAGAGGATACTCACTCTCTTTGAAAAGGTGTAGAGCATCAAGCAAATAGTATGGGAATTCCTATACATCTGTTAGAAGTATAAGGCCATGTGAGAGGATACTCACTCTCTTTGAAAAGGTTTAGAGCTTCCATAGAAATGTTTTCCTATAGCTTCAAGCAAATAGCATGGTAATTCCTATACGTCTGTTAGAATAGCATGTGAAAGAATAAAGTACCATAGACTAGCATGGGAAGGAACATAGATACATAGAATAGCATAGGAAGGAACATAGATCCTTAGAACAGCATAGGAAGGAACATAGTTCCATAGAATAGCATGGGAAGGAACATAGTTCCATAGAATAGCATGGGAAGGAACATAGTTCCATCGAATAGCATGGGAAGGAACATAGTTCCATAGAATAGCATGGGAAGAAACATAGTTCCATAGAATAGTATGGGAAGGAACATAGTTCCATAGAAATGGTACCTACTACTCTACTCACATGCGCTATATTATACATGGAAGATGTGGGTTTCTTTCGAAACGGGGTTCTTTCAAAAGATAACTGGATTGTAGAGCGTCGTTTGTTAATGGGTTTACGATATTTAAACTAATGTTCTTTGGGGTTTAAGGGAAAAAAGCTACCTATGTTAGGTTAGGTATTTAATATATGATATGCTTTGCCCCCCACCCCTCCCTCTAATGTGCAAATATATAGCCGAAATTTGTTTCTTAACTATCATATTTTTATCCTATTTTGTTTTACTTCATTAGCATCAACCAAACTTTACTTTTCGCGTGTGTTCCAGATAGTACATAAGCACCCATACTTGAGCCTGTGGACCCATCCCTGAAAGTCTCATTTTCCTAACCTAACCCCTTTCCAAGATAGCCAAAAGTAGCTAAAGTAGAATTGGTAATGTTCTATTGGCTGTAAGCCGCGCGAAAGGTACCTAGGTTAGGTTACTTATTTAATATATGCTATGCTTTACCCCCCCCCCCCACCCCCCTAATGTGCAAATATATAACAGAATTTTGTTTCTTAACTATTCTATTTTTATCCTATTTTGCTTTATTTCGTCAGCATTAACCATACTTTACTTTTTGCATGGTTTGCAGCTAATAGAACAGTACAGTAGAATGTTACGAAATTTTTTTTATTTATAAAAATATACTGTTTTAAACATATTGGGAAACATAATACACGAGTTCAATAATAATATAATAACCTGAATAATTATAATCGCAATCAGAGTGTCTTCTCTCTCTGATCTGAATGCCCCCTAGGTAGAATCGTCGCTTCGTCGCTTGAAGGTCTTAACATTAAATCTACTTCTGTATTATACGTTTGTAGGTAGTTGAAGGAGATGATTCTTTTTTGTCAAATTGATCTCAAATTATAACATTCGAAAACAAAATAACAGACAAATTGGGTCTTGGGAGAAGGTTTAGTTGCCCTCCAATCTTTACGGTATTTTAATAAGGACACGAGAACAAAAAAAAAAAACAAATAGAGACGTGTCCGTCATCGGTCTTCAAGCAAAAAGACACAATTCTATAATTGTGCAGACAAGAGATCATAACCGCTTCATGAGAATTTTCTGATCTACTGAATCTGAAGGTATGATTTAATTTAAGGTTTGATTCACTTTTTGGGGGGTGTTTCTCCCTTTTTCGAAAATCAGGCTCCCTGTTTGCAAAATCCCTTTTTCTTCTGAGGCTTGGAGCCTTTGGCGGGTAGATATTAAATGTAATGAAATTTATATATTTGCAATCTACATAAAAACCCAATTCTCATCAATTAGTATCAAAATTCTATTTTTGTGTTTCGGTTACAATTGAGCTTAGTCGCTCCTTAATTACAGTTTAACACTATTAACTGTTTGATAAAACTTATTGGGCTAACGTCCTATTTTTTAATTAATCCTGTAGCAAACCGGAGTTTTTGAAGCACAAATCATGCTATTGACTTGACCATGGGCGTAGGGAGGGGGTGGCAGGGGGGCAGCTGCCCCCCCGAGACCTTCAAATTTACATTAGATATGGCTGGAAAAGCAGCTGGTTGGAAAAGCAGTTGATAAAAGGCCCTCCATCACACTATCGACTGCCCCCCCCCCCCTAGACAATATGCTGCCACCGCCCATGGACTTGACTTACTTGACTTATATCCCATCCGGCCTTTGTGGCTTCTTCTCTTCTGACTAGTCGTTGAATATGGCGACGGTATTCGGTTCTATCTGGTGCAAGACGCAGGAGTTGAGTGAGGTTCTGCGAGGTCGGCCACGAGGTCGTGTGCCATGTACCCGTCCTTCAATAATGATTTTGGGGAGTTGATTTGATGACATTCATTGGATATGACCAAGCCAGCGGAGTTGCTGACTTCTAATTCGGTCCATAATAGTTTATGAGCAGTGGAGGAGCTTATAGGGGTGTTCATTGGATACTTGGTTGATCTAAGTGATTCCTACTATGCGATCATGATGTTTATTTTCAAATACAGAGTTTCACCTTTCATCACCAACTTTAACTATCCATGCTGCACTTGCATACGTAGCAATGAGGATTGGGAGAGAGCTTCAGTGATTGTGATAATAATTTACCTTTCCTAATCGTTGATGGGTTCATGAAACTGCTGGCTGCAAGTTCAAATCTAAATCTAATCGATTGTGAGTAATCGCTGTTAGATGTTAAAAGAATGCTAATGTAGACGAAGGATTCGAAATTTTCAATTTGATCCCCTTTTATGGCTCTGGGTGCAGAGTCTCTGGATATCCGCATGACTTTCATTTTTGTTGTGTTGACAACCAGCCCCAGGGGTTTGGTTGCTGACACTATCTCGTTTGTGTCTGTTTGGAGGAGATGTTCATGACTGTTAATTTTAACGATGTCGTCTGCGTACGCATTTTTGTCGACAAGTTTCCCTCCAATGGATGCACCGTCTGTGGTTTTAGCAAGTGATAAAGCCGCATCTAGAAACAGATTAAATAGATGAGGGGATAGAAGGCAACCCTGAAGAACACCTGCTGACGTCTGGAACTCTTCTGTTAATCGCTCAGGCATCTGAGCCTGGCTACAGAAGTTCAAAGACATATCTTTAATCAACATTACTATGTTTTTGGAAACTCCATAATGCAGAAGTATGTGCCAAAGCCCAATGCGCCATATTAAATCAAAGCCCTGTTTAAAATCAATGAAAAGTAAGACCAGTTCTTTCGCAATTTCTATATTTTTCTCCATCAACTCCCAGGCGCAAAGTACATGGTGTACAGTTGACTGATCTATTTCGAAGCTGGTATGATATACTTCTCAAGCAAGATCTGTCAGGAATTTGAGTCGGTCAAACCGGATTTCCGTGAGGATCTTGTTCTGTTCGCTCGTCATGCTAATTGATTTGTAGTTATTACAATCGCCTTTTTCACCCTTATTGTAAAGGGGGACAATCATGGCTTTCACCCAAGATCTGGGGAAGTGGCCTGTTTCCCAGATGCCTACTGTGACTTTATGATAGATGTCTACCAGTTCTTCTGGGCCTGACTGTATGCCATCTGGGCCTGGAGCTCTATTTGTTTCCAGGGATTGTATAGCAGCAACTACCTCTTCTCGTAATGGTGGTGGACTTGGATCTACTGGGTACTCCGGAAGATGAAAAGACATTAGGATAGATGGGTCAGGGGTTATTGTGGGGTTCAGTTTCTGGCAAAAGTGTTCCTTCCAGCGTTCCCGCCTCTCCTCAGAATCTGCGATAAGTTGTCGATGTTTATCTAACAGGGTTGTTGCTGCCGCAGGTTTCTTTTTCGACAGTTCCCGTACTTTTTTGTGCATGTAACGGCTGTCATTTTTTTTAAGGCGGCTTCGCATTCATGGCACTTGTCGTTGACGTATTGGTACAGAGCCTGCCATATTTTTTTCTCTATTAGACGTTTTAATCTCTTGCATTCACCATGGCTTTTTTGGTCTTGTTTGTTGGCTTGAATACATTTTCCAGCACAGATGTTGATGGTTTCGGGTCTGATGCGTGGTTTATCAGAGCCGGACTGTACCCCTAAGATTTCATGAGCCGTTTCTCTGATGATTGAGGTGCTTTCATCAACCAGACGGTCGATTTCCTCGGTGGTTGGGATTCCCGTGAGTTGGATGCTTGTCAGCTTATTGAAGAGAGCAGTTTTATATTTGCTTCTTGTTTTCAATGTTTTTTAGGAGATCAACACGGTATTTTGGTTAGGTTTTCTTGGATTTTTGGGGTTTTTAGAGGCGCATATGGATTTCTGACATGACTAGAACATGGTCTGAGTCAAAATCAACACAGGCCAAAGATACTGTATTCAACACTGATGACTTCCAACGCTTGTGGACCAGTATGAGGTCAATCATATTTGAGGTTCGGCCATCTAGGGATCTCCTTGTTACCACTCTGGGTTATCTATGTTGAAACAATATGTTGGTAATGAAAAGCTCATTATCGTGACAGAAATCTAAGAGCATTTCCCCCTAAGTTTTTGTCTCCCTTGTCCGAACTTGCCCATTACGTCTTCAAAACCTGCATTTGATTGTCCGACGATAGCTATTATGCTATTAAAGTGTAGTATTTCTGAGTCCAGTTGAAATGTGCACCATTTTACAAAATTATCTTTTTTGGGGAAGCTTTTGGTTCCTTTACGTGTACGTAAAGGATTGAAATACCGTTACAGGTGTCTTCTTTTCTTCGATATACTGGCTTACATGGTTATTGAGCGTAAGCAGCAAATTTATGGCAAATCCAGGGAAGAATTTTTTTTGAATGGCTTTTTGGGTCTCATTACAAAAATGACGTTCATCGCTAAAGCCTAAGGTTTTACCACAGAATGATTTCTGCTCTTAATTAAAAAAAATTGAATTCAGAAAGCAAAATATCTTCACCGTTAGTACTTTTAAGGTTAGGGTAACCTCTTAAGAAATTTTCTACCTACAGAAACTCACAAAAAATGTATTTAAAAAAGGCGATTGTAAAAGTTAAAAGATAATTTGTGTACATAAATTTCCGCGCGTTCATTTTGCAGACAAGAAAGCTCAACTTATTTCAAAGTAAAAATATATTTCCTTATTTTTATAATTATCTTTTTATACTGAAAATTCAATTAGCATTCCCCTTTTTCGGATATAATTCAAATATTTGGATTGAACTTATACTGAACATGTTACTTTCAATGGGCCTATAGTCAAATTTAAAATGGCAATTAAGAAGCTTCATACAAATATCGAAGTAGAAACCCTGTTGAGTGACATAACCTATTTACGAAGAAAATTACATTTTTCAACAAATAGGCACGTGAATATTAGTAAGTTCAATCAGCTGCTGGAGTTGAATAACCAAGTCACAATTCCAACAGAAAAATTTGATTTTTTTTGTGACTTGTTTGAATTAAATAAGCAACTCACAATTCCAACAGAAAAATTGGATTTTTTTTTGACTTGTTTGAATTAGAGCAAAACATTTTGTTGGAAATAATTTTTTTTTTTACAGTACAGCTTTTCCACTTGAGACATGACACAGAAAGTGACGTTTTTAGTGCCATTTGATCTTGATGATAGTGGAACTTATAAGAACGGCGTCGAAATGTGTAATATCTTTTATAATAGTTATAAAGATCTAACAACGATATTCTGGTAGCCTTCTAGTGCCACAGTGCCACCCTTTGAGAAATGGCAGATAAAGTGTCATTTTAATGCCGCCAGGTGCTTGCAAATGTCAGAACTTATAAAAAGCACGTATATATAACAATTAGAGTTTAAATGACCCATTAAAAATCTCTCTATGATGCTCTGGTAGCCCGCTAAACCCGTTGAAAAAAGAAAAAATGAAACAAAAAAAAAAAGGGAGACAGATCAGTGCTACCGATGCAAAAAAGTGATCTTCCTTGTTGTTAAGGGAGGGGGACTGTAACTTCCCTGTACAAGGTTTTGACCATGTTGATTCCAATGGTACACTTTTCGTTTTGATATGATGCCATTTTCGAGGGACGTCAGACTTTTTTTTTTCGAAATCACCAAAAATTTCTTTTAGTAATATACTTTAACTTTGATGACGAAACGAAATAAATGTCACCATTTCTGAGTAAGTGTCAAATGGGATTTTTTTTTCACAAGGTAGTTTTTTTCAAAACGCGTTACATAACTTTTGGTTTCTATAGGCTGTGCTTCACTCTTTAATGGGTCGCAGTTCCCTCTGTAACCATGATGCCTTGCCGGGATGTGCTTGAAAAAAATGAGCCTGGGAAATGACTGAAAAAAACAACAACAGCAAATACCGATATTCCCGATACGATACATGCGATACCAATACGCACAATACCGATACGTGCGATATTGATACGCCCGTTACCACATACAGCCCTTCCCCAGGAACTAAGGAGGGCCATATTATCATCAAAACCATATATATTGGACCTTTGAACTGTTAAACATGTTAAACAAAATGGCTATCTAACAATTTTATAAACTAGTTGGGGGGGGGGGGGGGAGGAGAAATGTAGGGAGGGGCTCTTCAATCTTTTTGGTAACTTAAAAAGGGCACATACAAATTTAATTCCCTTTCAGATGAGCTATTACACGCCTCTCTATGATGCTCTGGCCACCCCTTAGCCCTTCTAGAAAAAAAAAGAAAAAAAAAAAGAAAGGGAGACAGATCAGTGCTACGCATGTAAAAGTCATTTTCCTTGGCGTTCATGGTGGAGGACTGTAATTATCCTACAAAAGGTTTTCGACCATGCTGATTCCAATGATGCACTTTTGATTTCAATTCGACGCCATTTTAAAGGGGTTTCATGCTCTCTCTCGAAATAACCGTAAATTTCTTTTTGCAATAAGCTTTTACTTCTAAGATTAACCGAAACAATAGTTACCATTCCTGATCCAGTGTCAGATGGCAATTTTTTTCACTAACCAGTTTTTTTGAAGACACATTTTTAAACTTTTGATTACTATGGGCTGTAGTTCACTCTTTACTAGGTTGCAGCTGCCGCTGCAACCATGATAGTCTTTTTCAGGGAGAAAGAGCTCTTCTGAAGTTAAACAACCATCCCTTCCATAAGAACCTTTAATACCCCCTGGGCATAACTTACAACCCTTGCCCCTAGTCTTTGGGGTTTGTTTCAACCCCAAAATTCTTGTTGTATGATATTTAGACTATTTTGAATAGAATGGCTATCTCAAAATTTATATAATACACATTTCGGAGCAATATGACGTGTGTGTAGAGGGGAGAGGGTAGCTGCCCTCTGATCACTGTTATTCTTAAAGAGGGCACTAGAGCGTCTGATTATCAATCCAATGAGCCCCCTTTGAAGTTTATATGACCACACTTTCTATAAAAACCCTATATGTCCCCAGTGCAAAACTTACAACCCTTGCCCTGAGGGCTGGGGGGATTTGTTATCCTCAAAGACATAATTACCAGACCTTTCTGATAGGCTTAACAAAATGGCTATATCGAAATTTTGATTGCAAGTGGTAATTATGTGCCTGGAAGGAGACATTTGCCCTCTGATCAGTTTCGACTAATAAAAAAGGCACTAGTCCTCTCAATTTCCAATCAAATAAACCCTTTGAATGTTCTACGACAAAAATTTCTATAAAAACATTAAATGCCCCAAAGGCATAACTTACGACCCTTGTCCTGAGGGCTATAGGGGGGGATGTGTTTGGGGAAATGGTGAGCGTGAGAGGGGGTTTAGTTGTTCTTTAATCACCTTCGACTATTAAAAAAGGCTCTAGTCTTTTCAATTTCCAATCGAATGAGCCCTTTTTGAAGTTTCTACGACAACTCCTTCTATAAAAAACTTCATGTGTCCCCAGGTCATAACTTACAACCCTTGCCCTGAGGGCTGTGGGGGGAGAGGGGGGTTGTCATCCTCAAAGACCGAATTCCCAGAACTTTCAACTACGTTGAAAAAAAAAGTCTATCTCAAAAATTGGATTGTATCTGTTTGGGGAAATGGTGGGCGTGAGAGAGGGGTTGGTTGCCCTCCGATTACTTTCAACATATAAAAAAGGTACTAGCCATTTTAAATTCCAATCAAATAAAGTCTTTTTGAAGTTTCTACGTCAAAGCTATCTATAAAAAAATCTTATATGCCCCCAAGGCATAACTTACAACCCCTGTTCTAAGTGCTGTGGGGGGGGAGTTGTCATCCTTAAAGACTTAATTTCCAAAACTTTCAACTACGTTGAACTAAATGGCTATCTCAAAATTTGATTGGATGTGTTTGGGGAAAAGGTGGGCATGAGAGGGGGGTTAGTTGCCCTCCAATCACTTCCGACTATTAAAAAGAGCACTAGCCCTTTGAATTTCCAATGCAATAAGCCCTTTTTGAAGTTTCTACGACAAAGCTTTCTATATAAACCTTATATACCCCCAGGGCATAACTTATAACCCTTGCCCTGAAGACTGTGGGGGATGTTTCCTGCTCAAAGATATAATTTCCGAAACTATTAACTACATTGAACAAAATGGCTATCTCAAAATTTTGATTGAATGTGTTTGGGGAAATGGTGGGCGTGGAAGGGGTGTTAGTTGCCTTCCAATAACTTTTGACTATTAAAAAGGACACTAGCCATTTAAATTTCCAATCGAATGAGCCCATTTTGAAGTTTCTATGACAACACTTTCTATGAAAACCTTATATGCCCCCAAGGCTTAACTTATAATCCTTGCCCTGAGGGGTTTGGGGGGGGGGAGTTATCATCCTCAAAGAACTAATTTTCAGAACTTTCAACTACGTTGAACAAAACGGCTACATCAAAATTTTGATTGGATGTGTTTGCGGAAAGGTTTGACGTGAGAGGGGGGTTAGTTGCCCTCCAATCACTTTCGACTATTAAAAAGGGCACAAGCCCTTTGAATTTCCAATCGAATGAGCTCTTTTTGAAGTTTCTATGCCAACACTTTCTATAAAAATCTTATGTGGCTCCAGGGCATAACTTACAACCCTTGCTCTGAGGGTTGTGGGGGAGGGTCCTCCTCAAAAACATAATTTCTATGTGGAAGTCAACTACGCTGAACAAAATGGTTATCTCAAAATTTTGATTTAAAGTGTTTGGGGAAATAGTGGGCGTAGAAGGGGTGTTAGCTGCCTTCCAATCATTTTCGACTATTAAAAAGGGCAAAAACCACTCCAATTTCCAATCGAATGAGCCCTTTTCGAAGTTTCTACGACAACTCTTCGATACGAAGTGCCCTGGTCTAAAGAAAAAAAAATAAAAAAAATAATACATTGTGCCAACATCGTTCTCTACTTAGGCAGCGCTATTGCGCTGCCTATGATTAAGTTGAAACTTTTAGGGGACGTTTAGAAAGAGTTTAGAAAAAACTATATGCATGCAGGTATTAAAAGGCATATAAGGACATAGGCAGCGATGCTCCATCATAGCTAGTAATATCATTGATATTTTAAAGGATGAAATTTTTTTAATTTGATTGAAAATTAAAATTTATAGGGGCCTATTAAGAGTAAAAAACGACTGGAGGGCAATCAGCCCTCCTCTTTAGCCCATAATTTTCCAGATACTTTCAATCAAAATTTTAAGACATCCATTTTGTTCAGCATAGCTGAATTGTCTAGTAACTATATCTCTAGGGTTATTGGGTCGTTCAAACCCCCCAATGTTATCTAATTTGCTTATGCTTGAAAATTAAATGTGGCTTCAAAATTAAATCAAAACACACTGCTTGTATGCTGGTTGCCAATAAGAGATCTCAGCAATATACCAAGAACGACTGAGGGTATTTAAGTTCAAATTTTCGGGGCTACTTTATTACTACGTCTGCTCTTAAAATTTTACTAGATCAAAAGAGTGTAATTGTATCCAGGCAGTGAAAGAGCGTAGATATAATTTTTTGGAAATGGTATTTACTTTTATTTATCAGGTCAAGTAGAGGATGTATATGACTAAATTAAACACTATCATTTGTGTCATGATTTTCAAAAGAGTTTATGTTGTTAATATTTGCTGAAAAAGTTTCTCCAGCTTATAAATAGCAGGCCAAACTATCAATTCTTAAAGGAAAACCGGAAAGGTTCAAACAATTATTTTCTATTTCCCTGAAAAGGACTATTTCAATATAAAACGAACAGAAATTAATTTTTTTTTTAAATTCCACAAAATAAGTTTTTCAAAAAAGTAAAGAACTCCATAAGCCAAAAATGAATAAAAATAGAATAAAATAATCTACCAAGCATACAAATACCACAAATCAGTGTCAATAATTAAAGAAAACCCAAAACAAACAGAAATTGAAATAAGGCAAGCTCGAAACAAGCAGAAATTAATGTGAATAGGGTTCTCCACCTTGTGATTTATAAAGGCAAGAATGTAATTTGAACTTTACTGAAACAAATTGCTTTTAAATATTTCACTTTCATAGCTTTAAGAAATCCAAAATTAATTAAGAATTTAAGGAATAAATATGAGCATATGTATGTTAAACTTACAATGCACATCCATTTAAATTTTTTCAGTAAAGTACAAATTTTATCCTGACTTTTAGAAAGTATAGGGATTTTGAACCATACTCATATTAATTTCTGATCGTTTTGAGTTTGATTTTGTTATTTATTTTAATTTCTGTCCGTTTTGAGTTTCCTTTATTTATTGATACTGATTTGTGGTAGTTATATGCTTGGTAGATTATTTTATTCTTTTTTTGTTCATTTTTAGTATAATGGAGTTCTTTACTTTTTTTTAAAAACTTATTTTGTGGAAAAAGTTTTTTTTAATTAATCCCTTCTAAAACATAAAACTGTCAGATTTACACTGGACGAGTCAATGCCAGCTTCAATTAGCTCTAGATACGCTATTTACATGATATTGAAATTGCACTACAAATGGAATTAGATTTCTGGAAAATGCAATTTTAGATAACATTTTTTCAGAGCATATAAATATTAACTTAATTCATTAGCTATTTCAGTATAGAAAATATTGGCAATGCGAGGGAGGCTTTGAATAGATTGGGATGGAGGAGGAGCGTGAGTAGCTGCGTTGGCCTCAGGTAGTGTTGGACAATATTATCGACATCGAAACGGTACTCTTGCATTATAGTGGCCTTCAAGTTTGGTTAATGCTAATGAAATAAAATAAAATACGATGAATATATAATAGTTTAGAAACAAATTTGGGCTATATATTTGCGCATTAGGGGTGGGGTGGGGAGTAAAGCAGAGCATATAATAAATACGTAACCTAACCTCACCTAGGTACCCCTCCCCTTAACCCAAAAAAAACAACAGTTTAAATATCGTAAACGTAATGAAAACCACGCTTTGCATTGTATTACTCTATAGCGGTTAACCCGTCAAAACAGGTTTTTCGTAACTGGGTTCCTTGTAAAGGCCCATATAATGCAAGAGTACCATCGAATCGTATTATCGAAACCGATATTTTTTAGGGGTCACTAACCCCCTACATTTCCCGCGGAAAATCCACCACATGAAGACTGCAAATTTTCAGCATACATCTTCGAGATTATTTGCAGGTTTGAATTATTTTATCTATAATTGATTTTATTTATCCTTATCTTCCTCCTACCCTGGCATCTTTGACGCAGTCAGACACGTGTAAATTATTACCAACTGAGAATGAAAAGTTCCCAACACATGATGATATGATAAAAAGTTTAGATTTTGAATGTTATCAAAACTAAACTAGCCTATCAGACAGGGTGAATTTTCTCAGTCTGAAAAATTCTGTCAAGGAAAATGAGCTACCTGTCACAGATAAATTAAGATAAGGTGATCTAGCTTAATTGTAACTATACATTTAGGCAATAATATATATATATATATATATATATATATATATATATATATATATATATATATATATATATATATATATATATATATATATATATATATATATATATATATATATATATATATATATATATATATATATATATATATATGGATTTTCTTAACTCAGATTGCCAAGGGCCTCAAATTCAAGATCAAGGCCGTATCCAGGGAGGTTAGGGGTGCTTGAACCCACCCTCATCCGAAATGTATGCCTGACTCGTAAAAACGTAACAAAAATGAATATAAACTAATTGTTGATGCAGTTTTTAAAGTTTTTTGTAAACCACACTCCCCCTTTCGAAAAAATCCTAGATACGGCCCTGTTCAAGACATAAGTATTTTAGACATACCAAGTCTAGTTTAAATCAAGGTTTTGATTTTCTTTTTTTCTCTGTTTCAAAAAACATTAGTCTGTGCCACTGTGACACCGCCATTTACCCCGAATCAACATTTTTGTGAAGCTTATTGACCTTGAGATTTTATTAAAAACAAACATTTGCTCAAAAAGAATTTACAAATATACATCTAGAATCTTTCGATTCTATTCGATTCTTTGGCATCTTCCGATACTATTTAAAAACATAGGAACATTCTTTTGGCTTCAAAATTATCCATTTTTCAAGAAACAAGCTTTGGTCAAAGAGACACCGCCCATTGTCACTATAAAACTTGTGGTAGCAAAAGTTTTTGAAACTCTTTTGTGAACTTCTACGACTACCCGTTGAATATGCGACCCCACAGAGCAAAACAAATGACAATTCAGCTGTTATCCCTAGTAGAATTGAATTTTCGATAGTTTTTGGGTTTGGGGGCTGAAAACCTGTTAATAGAGGTCGAAATATGATGAATTTAATGACAAAAGTTTATTCTGGTTTGACCTACTACTTTCAAATGTAATCCCTTTAGGCCGTTTGCCCCTCATTAAGCAGCTATGATCTAGATTTATGTAATAATAGTTTTTAAATAAAGTCCTTATCTATCTAAACTGAGCATTTGAATCAAGTAGAGCCCATTGATGCATTAAAAAAAAAAACTTGCAAGGGTTGAGCTCTACACCTCTGCACTAGACTTGCTCAAAAGACGATCATTACCAGGGAGCCTAAATCTAAACGTCCAGGTTACTTTCAGTTCTTTCACTATATTCTAAAATTTTTGTTTCGTAACTTAACGCCTTTTGCATTACAATAGCGGTTACAAAAGCAATGACCTTAAATTTCGAAAAAGTTTTTTCACGCTTTTACCGGCTGAAACTCACTTTCGAGCAATCAGCAAACGAATTTCACTCACATCTATCAAGTCTTATTTATCTATATAACATCTGTCATAACCGGTTTACAGAAATCCCGTCATACGGACGTTTATCACTATAAAACAACGGATCTGAATGGGAAAAGACCGGAAAACCTTCCGGAAAAGGACACGTGTGGAGATAAGAGTTACAAACCTTTGTAGATTTTGTCTGAATACCCTTTGTGCAACTGCCTTAAGGACATATTCTGGGATAACCGATGGAAATGACCAAGCGATAACAAGATCAGGGACATCAAATCCAAACACCTGGAGTGGGTCTGGAGATAAACCTTATGGCACAGTGCCTAATGGCACAGTGAATATTCAAACATAATAGTTAAAATTGCACCTTACGTAGAGAAGTTTCAAAACCAATGCCGGCCCGAATGACTGCGAAAGACAATTTTGAAGAAAATTTCAAATATTAAACGACACGACATGTGAGCATCCAAATGACAATTTTTCAAAGCATCAGATAACCTCTAACGCTCCCAACCTCCACCCCCCAAAAAAAATGTTTTACTACAGGATTACTGACATATTGCATTTACGGTTGCTATGTAGCTAATTTATATTCTAGACTCAAGGAATTTCAAAGGTTCAGAAATGTTTGAAACACACGTAACTTTGGTGTAGCTCAAACACTTTTAAAATATGACAAAATAGAGGGAGGGTTTTTAGTGTTTAACATAAACTTTTACATGACAGCTTCAGTCCCATCCAAGAAGAATTTTGGCTCTAGGCACCCCTAAGTTGCACAGGACAGAAGATAAATCTATAAAAGCAAAACTTACTTCTTTTCAGATTATTCTTTAATTTTCGGACTTGATTCTATTTTTATTTCAAAGTTAATCATTTTATTGTATTTATCGCTTTATTTGTCAAATAAGGCAGACAAATCACAGGGGATGCAAACCAGGTCATCTGGCTCAGGCATTTTTTCAAGGATTATATTCATAGGGATATTATTAAACAAGTAAAATGTAAGTGATTAGCCAAAGCAATCCTCATTTCCGAAAATTATTAGTTACACATACTCAAGAAACTGCACTATCAAATGAGAACAGGTAGGTGATTCTGGCTTTCTTTCATGGTGATTTCAAATCTCGTCTCTGAGTTTTTCAACCAGCTACAGTTCTGACGCCGTGAGTTTTTTAAAGTATGTTTTTTGCGTAAATATGTCGCTTTAGACTGAAAAAGATTAATTTTGACCCTATTGTAACATTAAACACTAGATTCAAAAATATTTAGAGATTTATTTGTGCTAAAAAGTTTTTTCGTTTTGTTTTCTCTGAAATTCCAAAGGGGAAGTTCACTTTCAGAAATCACGTACACCAGGTGAAACGTGCCAAGCGTGGCAGAAGTGTGCCAAGCGTGGCAGAAACTGTGAAGCACAACGTGGAGTTCTGAGATGTACACCAGATGGTTTAAAGTGGGCACCCCTCGGAAACACCAAAATTCCACAAAATAAACTTCATTATTATGCAAAAACTGAAGGTGCTAGAGAAAAAAAAATAATTTTTACAGTTAGCAGAATTATATGTTATTAAACCTTTAAAAATTCTCCAGAGGAAATCGCAGGAAATTATTCTTGAGGGTTTTGAACGCTTATCTAGACAAAAGTTTGGCAAATTTCTATTTTTGAAAGCTTTCCCCTGTTATCCTTCTATCTCTTACTTGTCCAAGGCTGGATACAAATTCCAAGCCCTTGTTTCAGGTGTACCATTGCAAGACATCGTATCTGTCAGGAGTGGGTAGGGTAGAATCCCGAAATGCATATTTGTGGGAGGTGTTGAAGAGAGGAGTTTCCTTTCTATACTTAATATTTTGTGACAATAAAACAGACAAACAGAGAACAAAAAAGCTAAAGAGGATGCAGAAAGGAAAATGTCAATTGAGATTAAAATACAAGTGTCACACTTTGTGCCATTTTATGTCAAATCGCATATTAAACTTTCATGAATATGAAACTTTTTTTTCTATAATACTCAAGATAGAACATCCAAACCTGTAAGTCCAAGATAGGAGAAGGCTTTGGTCGAACTCTGCGCTTCAGTCCTCCAGCTACCCCCCCCCTGGTGAGTTTTCCCAAGAATATAAACAGATTTACGCGAGTCAATTTCAATTTCGTAAAATTATTCGGTACTTTTCAATTAGCTGGTACCCACACGATAGGGAAGATACTTAAGGAAACTAGTCAAACGTTTATCTGTCAATAGAGAATTGGATAATAAACCGTGGTTAGTAATTGCGTTTGCAATATTTAAACTGTTGTTTTTGGGGGTTTCGGGGGGGGGGAAGGTACCTAGGTTTGGTCAGGTGACGTATTTAATATATATTATGCTTTACCCTCCCCCCACCTAATGTGCAAATATATAGCCTAAATTTGTTTCTAAACTATTATATTTTCATCATATTTTGTTTTATTTCATTAGCATTAACCAAACTTGACTTCTCGCGTGGGTACCAGTTAATTGAAAACAACCAGTTATTCTCATTATGTTTAAAAAAACTGGTTCCCCAATTAGTTAATTTTCATCTTACTGAAATAATTTCAAACATGTAATTTAATGCAAGGCTCAACCAAAAGAAATTGAAATTGTAATTACAATTGCAAACATGAATAATTAACAAAATCATCTGATGATGAAAGTGACCACAGGAAGTGGGTTGGATGTTTATAAAAAAAAAAACTAGAAAAAAATTATTACCGGTCTCCAACCACAGAGAATTGCTGACTGGTAATCTAAGCTTTTAAAATTACGGTAAATAAAATTAATAGAAAACCTATTTTCAGATATTTTCGACTTAAAAAATGACAAACACTATAATTAAAATTGAACTAAACAGGCCTCAGCTTCCTTCAGAACAAAGCAAATATTCAACAAAGTCGTACAATATACAAGAAGTCTATTGATTTTGCTGACCTGGCCAATCGATACAGCAGCGCTTGGATACTTATATATTATATAATAGACACTCGAGAAGTGAAGTTTGGTGAATGCCAATGAAATAAAACTTAATATGATGAAAATAGAATACTTTAGTAACAACATTATGAAAACTACAACAAAGAATTATGGAAGGGGGACAACCCAGAGCGCAACGTAACCTAAACTAACATAACCTAAGCAAAATACCAACTAAATATTTAATTAAAATATAGCTATAATGTAGTTTCCCACTGAGCTAATTGTCTTGTATAAACACCGTGAAAATCGGGTATTGTCTCATGTTCGCGATACAAGTTCTCGAGTGTGTATTATATAACACATAAGTACCAGCGCTTGTAACCAAATTTGCTACATCTTACTCAAAACGTGCTTTTTTGCAGGGAATGCGTTAATTTCCGACAATCATATATTACTATCTAATTTATCGAGACTACCAAACCTCCTTATTTAATGTTTTGAATGACTATTTAAAAAAAAAAAAAAAACGCCTTCGAATCAACATTTTTAAAATCAAACCAAAAAAGAAAGCATGGGATTTTCACTTTTCATGTTACCAAGTGATTGAATAAATATGCAGACGGATGTCGCGACGATGCCAGGTGGGAAAAAGAAAATGAAGGCTCTTAGCCCAGACAGAGATAGATCGATTCCCCTCGCTATTTGCTATACGCTAGTCAACAGAGAAAAAGTAATGGGAACAATGAAGGGAACTGCATGCACTTAAAGTAGAATGATACTTAAAAATTTATGTTACGAATCAAGTAATTAACATAGTGATGAACAATATAAAAAATAAGAGATGAACATTTTAGACATTAGAAAACCTGCAAAAGATAGTATCATGGATAAAACGTTCTTTTTTTCCAAATTGGCTATGGACTGGACACACTGAGCATAACCCGATTCTAGCATGTTAATAGCGAACACGGTACTTGTCGGTTATATAAAACACACTCGAGAAGTGAAGTTTTGTTGATGCTAATGAAATCAAACAAAATATGATGAAAATATAATAGTTTAGAAACAAATTTGGGCTTATATTTGCATATTAGGGGAGGGGGTAAATCATAGCATATACGTAACCTAACCTAACCAATCATAACCAATAACCAATCATAACCAATCAATCATATACGTAACCTAACCTAACCAAAATACCGACTAAATGCTTAAATAAAATATAGCTACAATTTATTTTCCAACCGAGTCCAAGCTAATTCTCTCGTATAAAGAAGTTACTTGGCCCGTTTCTTGTCTCATGTTCGCATCATTCGCGATCGAAATTCTCGAGTGTTTTATATAACCGACAAGTACCAATATCTATATCTTGTACATCCTTTTCCATCTAATTATGAGCCCTCGCCCCACAAGAAGTGTTCTAGGGGTAATCAACTCCAATTCCCCATGCTCCCCACGGCTCATAAGTCCAGAAATAATATTGTTTTTAATCTTACATACACATTTACCGCTTCCCTTTAAATATGAGTAAACTCACCTATATAAAAATACGTATATTTGCAATCTACATTTTACACTTTTTGCGTTATTATTTCGAGTTAAAAACAAGGATTTCAAACACTAGAAGTCGTGAAAGATTCAAGGGAATTTGAAAAAAAGCTATCGAAGAATTCGAGTTGATGACGGTCTATTGTTTCAATATGTCCATATAGTATTCCCAATAAACTATCATTTAGCTCCAGAAGGAATATCTACAACAATAAGAGGATTTAAAATAGGAAGAAAAACAAATAGCACAAAATTCTTAGCCTTGGACTTTCAGACGACTTTTTCTTCCGTCCAATTGACTAGGCTTGATTCTCAGCCAGCAAGACAGGAATGTTAATTATAAGCAATGTCCTCCTTTATTTTGCCACTTTTTTGTCTGAGACGAATCGTCACTACTATTATTTTAATATGTTTCCTTTGAGATTTTAAAATAAGTATTAATTCATTTTCCACAATATACTTAATAGTAGCACTAATTAATGTAAATAGTACCAATTAGTTACATAGTGATCGCCAATTAATGATCACGGGAAAATACCGTGACTTGGCTTTATGATTGTAGGTCGGAAAGAGTGATAATTCAAATTACAATTTAGTTTTGGAGTCCATCCACAGTTGAGCGAGGGGTATCTCTTAACTTAATGCAAAAAAAAAAACAGAACTAGTGTAAAAGAAAAAAACAACAACAGCGATTGCAATTATTAATGTATATTTAAACTTATGAGCAAATACCCCCCCCCCCCAAGAAAAACAAAGGTAAGATTGCTATGGCAAAACAGGACTATGGCGCCGGTAAATTCAAGGCAAAAACGGCTGCAAGATTTTAATTCAGAGGGGGGGGGGAAATTTGAAGAAATGCACAAAATTAAAAGATAATTAACACAGAAAATGTAAAGAAATTATAGAAACAAGTGTAGAATATTCGAAATTTTAAGGGCGCGTGGACCCAAAGGTCCCCACCCTTTCTGTGTTTCTGATTCGATTGGCCGATTCCAGATCCTAGAGTTCTAGCCTTTTCGACTTCGGCTTTTTTAACTTCGGAAGCCACGACTCCCGCTCCTAAAATTTTAGTCCTGTGTGACACGAAAAATGCCGATGTAGCGTTGAAATTTGAAAACCTTAGGCATGAAAGTTTGAAGAGCGGCTGAAGTTTGTTATTTTGATCAATTACAATTTCGAACTCTCCCAAATTCTAACGCCTCCGAAGTCTTTGCCTCCAAACGACTCCACCTCCATTATCAGTAAATTAGGACACACTCTGACTCCATTGCCAAGTCAGATCCGTGAGTTTTGTGTGCATTTAAGACTTTTGTGTGCATACTTTTTTTTTTTCATAGGCTAAACAAAGTAACCTAGGACGGAAATCAAGTAATCCTTGGCTTCAGTCTTCTCTCAGCCTGAATTTCAAGCTTTCAGTCATCACCCCCCTGCAAAGACTAGAATTTAAGTTCATCCTCATTCTAGGAATCTTTCAACAGTTTTTTTTATGAAAAGAGTCCTAAATGCCAATTAAAACAAGAACTTTCGAATTAGATCAAAACTTCGGTGACAAGTTTAAGCTTCAGATCCACATTTGTTTGGATTTGAAAACTTGTTATCCTGAGGTATTTTATGCGAATCTATGCTTGCCTTGACACCTGACAACATTTGGCTCAAAGTTTGTTTTATAGAATTTTATCAGAAATTCTTCCAAAAGTCTGAAAGATTTTCTTCACGATTCGAAAATTATATACTAACAACAACAAAACCTTCATCCATATATAAACCAATGGATCCCCGGAAGTTTTTGAAGATGGTCCAAAAATGAACGTGCTTTATTCTACAAGGTGTAAAACACCGGGCCCTGCGGAGGAGGGCCCCCTCCCCAGCAAAAATCTGAAAATTTAGAATATGGATTTAAAGGTGATATAGCTGCTAAAAAAAACACTTAAAACTGCTTTTCACACTGGATCATCAGAGTCAAAATCCTGGGTATGTACACCCACGTATACCCTTATAGTTTTTTTCACGTATACCTTTGTAAGTTTTTTTTTTTTTATTTTTTTTTTATGTGCCCATAATTCAAATATAAGATACAACATTCATAGTTTTAGCATTGTAACTCAAAAGACTGTTTTCTTTTCTGATTTTGTATTATATTTAGAGTTCTAAAATAAAAAATATTCAAAATACAATATATAGATTTTAGATAGTACAGATTAGGGAAGATGGGTCTATTATGAGCGACGCCAGATAATTTGCGGGAAGGAATGTTATCAAAAGTTTTGTTTTACCAAGATTTAAATGGGCATGATTCCAATTTTTTTTTACATCTTCTTGTCTCCCAAGGGTAGAACCCAAAGAGGTCTTCACCCCCTGCTGGCGTCAGGATGATCCGTGCCCCACACCATCCTCGGATGGTTCCATCAGGCGCGATTATCCAAATAAATTTCTCAGAGTAAAGGAGGCAAGCTAAAAAAAATTTATTTGAGTTTTAGTCCAACAAAAAAAAGGAATGGCAAGAACAAATTATACAATTTAAACTCCTTTTTCTTTAAATTTCAATTCACCTCAAACTGATGTTATCTGGAACCACCCTTGGACTAAAGCAATATGTAGTTAGGATTATTACTTAAGTATCATTTTCAAATTAGCTAAGGCATCCACCTTAAAAACTGGGCATGAAAAAATGAGTGTCTGGTTCAAACAGCTAAAATTTGAACATTGTTTTACACCTACTTAAATAGAGAGGTCAACAAAGACTGGTTGAAGGAGTGTTCATACCTTCTAGGCAAGAAGGAATTATTGATTAGTTTATAATGATTATAGTGACCGAGTTACAAGAACCCGGAAGATATTTTAAATCCAGCCAGCTGGAAATTCGAAACACTTCATCAATTGATAGTTTCCGGTCTGGGCTTACATTTGCCTCTGCAAAATTAAGAGATTTCCAGGATTGTCTGGAATTTTCAAAGTCTCTATTTTATGGATCCGTCTGGCTTTTCCCCACAGTGCCGATCGGGCAAGTTGCAGACTTTTCAAGAGAATTGGTGCATCCCGTATTATAAATCTTGGGGAAGGATACTCTTTGTTGCCAAGGGCTGAGCGTCTTTATTGACTTATTGTCGAGGATCCAAACGTATTTTATTTGATGCTAGGGTGGCTGTTTCGTGACAGATCAGTATCTGTATTTTGAATCAGCAAGGGAATGTAAATGGTCTTATGGTAAATATTTCATGTATTTTATGGATTTTGTGAGCTTGGAAGCAGATTATGTCCTCGTAACCATCCTCCAAATGATATCCCAGCCAGATCTTCTCCTTCAAGACACCACCAGGGATGGGCCAGGGGAAAATAACCCCTTCAACCAGAAGAAAGGAAGAACATAAAAAGCTTCACTTGAAACCTAGGCCTCCGCACATTCGTCCCTATTTGTCCTCAGATCTATACAAAGCCGTCCTTCCCATCTTAATCAAAATATTACTACATAATAGCACATTCAACAAGTATTTTAATTTAATACCATCACACTTCTTCAGTCAAAAATCCCCCCCCCCCTCCCGGCAAAATTTCCTTGTGGTTTCTTAAAAAAAAGGACAAGGAACAATTAGAAAAGAAGTGTTTAAGAAACCGTCATCGTAATACAATTTCCTTTAATGTACTTAATAGCTTGTACCTGTAAAAGTTTCCTTTAAAAATACTCTTTACAAGTTAAAAAAAAAAAAAAAAAAAAAAAAAAAAAAAAAAAAAGCTCACGCTTATCATGTTTGCAGTCATGATATTCATGATCTGCGTGAACTTAAAGTCGCGTAAAATGATACCCTACATTCTCCAAATAGACTATTTCGTTATGACAGTTCTAATGGCTTTTAATCAGGGGCTTCAATCGGGATGCGAACAATTCCTGTCCTCCTCTAGATTTAGAAAATATCTATTTTCATAGTTTTCGTTAAAAAACCTACGTTGAGTCTGCCTCTTATTTTGAAAAATTTCTTTTTCGTATTTTCATTAAAGAAAACGAACCCCCCCCCCCCCGCCAATTTTCGTGAATTGGCACCCCGGTGTTGTGTACAGATTTTTGCTTGCTAAAGTCGAAGCAGCTTCCAATTAAATATTTCTCTGTATCAGCATTTTCTGCCCATTTTACGGCTCTCATTTCCTATGTTACAAAATCTGTATGAGCCTTCTGATGTTAGCAAGGCTATTTGTACTACTACTGCATGAGCAGATTAAAATATCGAACTGAATTATTAGGCAAGCGAGAAAGGGTTAGACAAGCAAGGAGAGGAAATCCTTAAATACTAGAATTTATACTTTGCCTGCAATACACCGGAATAGCTAAAATGACATTCCAGGGGGGGGGGGGGATATGCAAATATTGACTTCTGAGGACTTGAGCAGCATTTATATATTCTACATATGATGGTATGATAAAAATATTGTAATTTTACTATTACGAGTATTAATAACAAAAGAGAATTTAGAAAATCTCTTAGTTATGCCTATACTAGAAGAGATTGCACAATTTCCGCATAAGTCGACATAGCCCATATGCCTCTAATTTTAATTCTCCTGCATCCAAGCATGAATCAGTCTTATGTTTCTACCTCCATATATCTTGTATACAAGAAGCAACTTGGTGAGCAACTATTCGTAAGCTTTTATAAAATTTGATTGAATTTTTTCAATAGTTTTTCCTCTTCCTGCTTTCCTCTTCGGAAAATACAAATGTTTAATTCCCTTACTAGAAGTGATACTAAGTCTAGACTGTCATGACTCTTCTTTTCTCAGAGAGAGATTGTCCAAACAGGTGAGAAGGACCTTCATTGTGGTTCATATGCCTCCCTGTATAAGAAGAAGGTAACTTCCAGCAAAACTTTAACCAATGAACATATCATTAAGAGTGATTATACAAATTAAGGTCTTTTATTCTAAATTACCCTTTCTTTATTCTTACTTGCCCTATTTTTCATTTTATTTAAAAAAAAAGGCCAAATATCACGGTAAGAAGAGTCAGATAAAACAATTCAAGATTGAAAAGAACGGGTACAAGAAAAAAGAAATAAAGTAGATAATTAAGGACAAAGACAAACAGCGACTGAATAGTTTAAATGAGAAACGAAAGCACCATGGGATGTTCAAAAGGAAATGAGTTAATCAACCAGTGCTATCGTGATTAGCGTAAAAGGTGTACGTACATTTTCATTTTTTTACACATTGTAAGCGCCAAGAAGTCAGTTTTACTTTGGAACTGAAAAGAATTCACTTTTCAACGATCGAAATTACTAAACAATTAAGACCGATGTTAAACGGTTGCACTAATCGTCTGTTGTTTTAAGTTATAGTATCGCTCTGGACTTGCATTTGAAAAAAAAACTTGTTCTGTTTTTTATTTAATTGCTGTTCGCATCGTATTTATTTGGGAATACCTTGAAAGTATTGAAACAAATAACTTAATAAGATTTGATATATGAGTAAACTATAAGACTGATTATTCGAAAACTAGGTGTATTTACATTGTCTTTTTCGTTAGGCGCGACAGAGAAGCGCCATTTTGGTACCCGGATGACTTGTATGACATATACAGGGCTTCCACTCTCGAAAATTAAAATTCGGGGACAAGTCTTAAAAATTCGGGGAGTTTTCGGGGACAAGTTTTCAAGATTCGGGGACTTTTCGGGAAAAAAACAAAATGGAATTTCGTTGCAAAAATTTGGGGGCCAAAATTCGTTTTAGCTTCATTTTCAGGCTCAAGTAGGGCTTGTATCTGTGTAGTAAATCAAGCCTTTTACAAAATAGGTTTTAGAGCCAGAGCCCGGGATTGAAACCCATAGCTGAAAACACTTATTGCTGATATTGCGGCAAAAACTTCAAAATTGTTTTAAAAAAAAAGAAAAATAGTGAACATATGTGAACTGTAAATACCAGTAGCAATTTTTTATTAAGTCATTAATCTCAGAAATTCATTAATAATATTTAAAAACAAAACAAATATTGTTAGCGGTTTCTAGATAAGTTAATTAAATAGACAAATTCAACCTATAGGTACGGGGTAATATTAAAACTTAAAACAAACAAGAACTAAGCTAAACAAGTGAATTTAAACTTAAATTAAAAAGGGAATTTTGACGACAATTGAGACATTATTGGTTTTTCATGCTGCTTCTAAGGACTTAGGTGTTTACCTAAAAAAATCCTCACACAGAAAAACGGATAATACCCCCCCCCCCCATCCTCAAAAAAATATACCCAGCAGAAAATGCTCTCCACGGAAAGTACTCCCGCGGAAAATATCCTCAGAAAATACCCACCCCCGTGCGGAAAATACCCCCTCGGAACATACATTTTTTTCATTGTTTGTTTCTACTATTCTTTTGTTTCTTTTGGTTACCTCATGATTACTATACAGTCACCGATTAACCCCCAACCCTCCCACCAACCCGGTGACCATCCATATTCCGAATATAATGCTTATTGCAGTCTCATTTTTATATCAGCCCATCTAATACCTGGACATGATAGCTTTAGTCTACAAATCATATAAAATTTATTAATTCTTTTACTTCGCACTAACATTATTTGGCATTATTAACCAACTGTTCGTGATAAATAAGTCCAAAAATATTTAAAACTTGACAAGAAAACGATATGAGCCTAATAACCGAATTTTTACTTTAAGCTGTAGTGTGAATCTTCTTGTGGATACTATTTTTGGTGTTACTTCCGTTTAAATCCTATATTCCCCGACCTATTACGTATTCTACAGCTAAATTTTGCCTCATTAGGAGGGGGAGGGAGTGGTGCATTTTTTATGGTAAGAAGATAGTATTTAGGGTTAGTTCTTAGGAAGAAATAAATTATACCACATTTTCTTTAAACAAAATTTTTATCTCAGAATTAGCTTTCATACGGGATTATTAGTTGTTAAAGCATTATAAGTTGTAAAGGTAGGCCTTAGATATTTAAACAAATTTACTTGGCTATCCCGAATTTGAGCAGAATATATTTTCCGTAAAATTTCCTTTGCCTAAGTAACAGGTTTGCAAGACCGTAAAAGTTCCTAAAACTGCAGTTTAATATATTACATCACTGAAAATATTACACGGGCGAAGGGGCCAGAATAATAATTGTGAGGGGAGTGCTCGATGAATACGTTTGACGATTAAGGATGGCATAACAAATGCAATCCTGAGATAAAAAGAAACGAACTTTAAATTTTCCGCACCAAATAAACATTCATTTAATTGGTAAGAATTACTGGCAAAAAGATTAATTCTTTTAACATATTATGCGTTCAATTACCAAATATTGAGAATTAGTACAACATGTTCCAAACTAAAAAATAGCAAAAGAAAACCAAACTTCAACTTTTGATTCGGTTTTCAAAACAATTCTCTTTCTTTAGAAGTTCAATTTTAAAACCCAGAATCTAACTGAGCGTTCCGTTAAACAACTTCAAGTATAATTCTTGGCTAATTTTGTCGAGAAACTTGACCACGAATGATGTAAATGTAAGAATCTTATAGCATTTGGAATACTGCATTCAAAATTATTTAATCTAAAGAAAAGAAAGTTATACGTTTGTGAACATATAAAGAACCGTCTATAATTAAATTGTATCGGTTTGGTTCTTATGCGAAGTATTACAAGAGACGAACATTAACGAACAAGAGAGTAGTGGAAAATTATGGTATGTAAAGTAATGTTTGCTAGGGATAGTCACTAGGGGTCGAACCGTGGTTGAGTGATTTTCGGGGATTCGGGGAAAAATAAAAAAAATTCGGGGAGACACATAGATTTTCGGGGAAATCCCCGAAAATTCGGGGATAGTGGAAGCCCTGGACATATATCAAAGATTTTGCGAGACTTAGCGTCATCTCAAATATTATATCGAAATAACAGATGGCGAAAAATCTTAATATGCCATTTCTAAATTCTAAAACACTTGACTTTTAATAGATTTGAAAATAGAAAACAGAACTTATAATTGAGGAGAAATAAGAGCCTTTTCAAAAAAAGGGGGCATTAAAAAAAAATTAATGGCCTGGATATATAAGCTTTTGTTTTATAAATTTTATTTAAACTTCAGAAACAAGATAAAATTCTTAGTCGGGAACATCTCTAATCATTAAGAGTGAAAGAACCAATAGCATAAAAATATATAGGTTACTTCTCATTCCTGATTTCATTTCCCAAAACTATACCACTGAAATGTAATTTTGATTCTTACTTATATTGTTTAATTTCACGCTCGCATTAAAAAAAAAATAAAAGAGAAAAGAAGGTGCAACTATTCAAATTCTGAAAAAAATTCATATAATCAAAATATAAAAAACCCCAGATATAACCCTGATAAATCGTGTAACAATGACAAATCCTCTTTGATGGAGGAGTCAATCTGACAAGTCCCAATCCCATTAAAGACAAAAAATTGGCACCCGTGCTTGAGAAGCCTTTATGCACCAATTTTACCAACACGTTTGGTACTGTGGAAAATGTGATTTTTTGTGCTTAAATTAGTCTTATTAGTTTTGGGGCGGGGGGGGGGTATCTTCAAGATTTATAGCTTTTTTTAATAGAAAATTATGGAGATAGAATCTCTGGCAAAAATAAAAGTTTTTAAGTATTTTATAAAGTAATATTTTTAGAGTCGCAGTTCCAAGAACGAACGAGTCGGTTGATTGTAAGAATGGGGATAGTTGGAGAAAGGGATTTTGCCAAAAGAGAAGAGAACATATTTCGTTTTTAAGGTTTATTTGTTGTTTCAGTTTTTTAGGTTTTACCTTTACTTGATATAAGAAGTGGATTCGACTCTATTAGAGCTTGTGATAGACTAATTGGAATAAATATTATCTTATCTCATGCTATATACCGGAAACAAATTATGCTGTTGCGGGATTCGAAGCATTGTAACACATATCAGCTTATCCATCTGATAAACCTTGGTCAATAACATATATTCTTTTGTCTAATTACCGAACGGTTTTCAAGAAAAAAGAAATCAAAGAAAGAGTTTCTTGTTTTAATTCAAAATTAAAACAAAAATAAATTAAGTCAAATAATAATTCGAGATTAAAATGAACAGAACATGAGCAAAATAAATAAATGAAAAATAAGAAGAACAGAAATTAAACTGAATAATCACACCATACATATAAATTATACCAGATGCAACTGATGATGAACAGATGAAACCTAAAACAAACAGAAATTAAAATAATTTCTAATGATTAATTAATAATCAAGTCAAACTTAAAACAAACTTAAGATATAGAGACATTCTTGACCTAGCAGCTTAAGACACAAGTTTCAAGCTTTTCAGAAACAAAATTGTTGGCTAATTTTGGGCAAACCAATATTTTTTAGAAACAATGTTTCAACCCTCTCATCCTCTATCCCAAACATAAAACTTGAGCTCTCCTTCCCCTCCTTCTCCCTCAAAGCTGCCTAAAAAGTCTCAAAAAGATCCCCCAAACCCTTCCCAGGATAATAGACATGGTATGGTGTTTTGATAGCCTGGTAACCTGAGTACATGTAATGTCTTTCAATTTATCTTGTTACTTTACTGTTATCCCCAGGGAGTTTTTTAACCAGGGCAATAACTTTTAACAGACCTGGAGACGATGATTTTTTGGGTCCCAACACCATAAGCACAAATTTGAATTTCTTTTATCCCATCCTAACACTGTTCAAAAGTTTCAACTAAATTCCCAAGTCGTTCCCGAGACAATGAAGATATTTTGTGTTGACGAACTCGGTTCATAAAGTGTCTTTTGATTACCTCGTTACTTAACCGTGAATATATTCCAAGTCCCATAGAGACTTGTATTGCAAAAACTTTTAAGCAGATAGAAGGCAAAAAATACCCTCCCCCACGTCAAGTTTGAGGTTCAATCCCACTCCTGCCCAAGTACCTGCCCGCTAGCTTCCACTTGACACCCACAGCCATTCCCAAGATATGATTAATATGCTTATTTGATAACCTGGGTACATGTTTCTTCACTACTTCACCTTCCACAGAGGGTTATATAGCAAAAACTTCAAGGTGGACCCAGTGGCGGATCCAGGGGGGCGAGGCCCCCCCTAGCGTAGTCTAATGTAGTGTAATTTACTTAATTAACTCAAGTTGTCGTTAATTAAACTTGCTCCTAACGCAAGTTTATCGGATCAACCTATTTTGCGCCCCCCTAATTTTTTTTATCAACCTATTTTGCGCCCCCCTTCCCTAAAAAAAAAATCCTGGATCCGCCCCTGGGTGGACCAAAGATAAACAAAGTTTGGCCTTTTCATATTCTCCCACTATAGATAAATTTTAAAGTTCCCTTGCCCCCCCCCTCCATTCTGAAAGTTATAGCTCAGTTCTCAAAGCCATTCCCAAAATATAGCAGATATGATACATTGATAATCTGGATACATATAGTGCCTTTTAATTTACATCTCCCTCTCCCTGCCCCCTCCATTCCAAGTTATGCTTCGAGGTCCACTTGGCTTTCCAATTTTCCCAAAAAATATTTTCTGAGACCACACTGGCTAAGCATCACAAGAAGATAAAAAGACATACGCGAAGAAGAAAAATTGAGGATTGTTCCAGTCAGTGAAAATAAAAGAAAAATACAAATATTTCAGCCGAGACCACCAATCAGCTGTCCCCAGTGCAGAAATAGAAAAATAAAAACAAACCATAAAAAAACCCCACTAAAAATCAAAAGACTTCTTGAGTACTTTCAGTATACATAAAATCCATTGATACTAGGGACACACGAATTCTTAAAAAAAAGTTGAAGAAACAAGATACAAGGCATAGATGTCATTATTACTAGGGCAGACAAAGGGAATAAAGAGGTTATTCTTGACAAACCCTCGTACACTAAAAAAGTTACGGGTATCTTATCTGACAAGCACACAGAAAAACTTAAAGATTATGGTCCCACAGATAATTTCACATGAAAAATACGAAATAATTAGAAGTTTTAAAAACTAAAAGGTTCATTACTCCTCAGATATAAATATTTTTATCCAAAAGGTTGCTCTGCTCCTAAATTTTATGGTTTGCCAAAAATCCACAAAGATGGATTTCCTCTAACCCCATTGTGGCTGCTTATAGCTCTCCAGCTGCCATATTTGGGAAATGATTGTCCACAATTTTTGGTCCATGCAAAATTTATACATTAGAAATCCAGTTCACTTTGTTAAGAAATTAAAAGACCCTGACATATAAAAAAAGATATGATTTTGGCTAGTTTTGATACTGTCTCTATGTATACTTATTGTGATATTGGAAAATGAGAACTTGCCCCTGAAAGACTTGAAGACAATAAACGCCAAATGACAACATTATATACCAAACCAATTATGCATTGCAATGATTTTTCATTATACTTCTAACACAATAATTTTTTTTTTTTGCACAAATTTTTTTTTTACTGTATACTAGCATTTTGCCTTTATTGGCCACTTTTTATAGGGAATATATTAAAACCTCTGCACTGAAAATTTTTCCTCTGAAGCCCTGTTTTGGGGTCAGTTTTTGGATGACATTATTTCTGTTTGGAATCACAGAGAGGCTTCACTTAACACTTTTTTGGCACACCTTAACATTTTAGATTAGAATTTCACTTTATCTTAGAACAAGAAGGAAATCATAAACGACCTTTTACAGACCATTTAATTTTCAAGAAGTGTCCCAACCTTGAGTTTTGATTTGTAGGAAACCCACCATAACAATAGATACTTACATTTCTCTTCTACCCCCCCCCCCCTGTTTAGCAAGGGGAGTAGTTATATCCCTGATTGATCAGGTGAAACAGATATGTCCTGAAGTCCACTTAGTCCCAGAAGTTGACTACATGAAAGATATTTTATTTTGCAATGGATACCCTATAAATTTATTGGAATCAATTATAGGAAAAGGTTAAAAATAACAGTATAAGATACCACCACAGCCCAATCTCCAATTGAAAACGTCCCATTGGTAGGCAAAAAGAGAAACTTTATGATTTTATCTTACATTCCGAAATTGGACACCTAATTGAGAAAACCTTTATAAACACATAACTAAAACATTGCATAAAAAAGTCCGAACAAAATCACAAGCAATGCTACTGTTTTGCCCTGTCAAGTTAGTATAATCTCAAAAACTACTCACTGTCTTTTCCTCTCTGGCCCAGTCTAACCCCCCTTATAATTCTGCTTCCCAAACACACCCCAATTTTAATACCAAAAGAGATGGCTGTCCTCCCCAATTTTGTATTTTTCCTATTCCCATCTAGCTCCTCCAATTAACAGAAGAAATTCCTTGTCTTAGTAATCGTTTTACTCTCCCTAAGTTTCTTCTTGCAAACACTGAAAGTTTGAGAGTCTGACAAAGGTGAGTGAACTAGAGGCCCACTTTTAGGCACACAAAACAGATATAATTGCAAGGACAGAGGTGTAAGCATAGAATTTTGATCTATGGAAAATAATTATAATTCTCAATCCACAAAGCTTTGTTCTCATGATCAGCCACTAGGTAAAAGACATATGAAATATTATTATTTGTAAATAATTTATCTTTTCCTAAACTAATTCCTATCCCCAACCTTTCAAAACATGATGAAATTACTTAGGCAAGCATAAAGTTATACCATGTCCTTTTAATTTGATTGTGTCTTACTGTTTTTATTTTTTCCTAATCAATACACTGCACAAAGACAGCAATTCTACCAGCATTAGTGCTGACTATGTCCTCTGCAAATTCCTAAACACCAATATTTTACTAGTAAATAATACTAAATATCTAAAGTTAAATTCCCTTAACTTAAAATTGATAATAAAAATACAAAGTATGAAAGGAAATTCTACCTTCAGTTTGATTTGCACAAATGTGCATACCTTCTTCAGCCGTTATATTAAAGTATTAAAGTTATATTTTAAATTATATTATATAATGTTAAAATTATAGGACTGCAGAAAAAACACACCAAAACTTGCCCACAGAACATGAATCTCAAGGCAACTTCTTTAACATTAAGTTGTTTCCCAAAGGGCGTCTTCAGCTTCCAAAACAAGACCAAAATTATTATCTGGCTTTTCTTTAAATTTTTAACATTTAAGATTGAGCGTCGATCGCTTAGCCTTCAGAACATATTCTATTTAAATCCACATTCATTTTAAGTTTTCCCTGTAGGTGGCTCGTATGCAGGGATGGAGGCCCCTTACCAAATAAACTCTATTTTCCCCATAGTTTGTTATATTATCTTAAACATAATTCACCTGTTTTGTAAAGGCTCATAAGGTAGTACCAATTTGCGGTTTAAAAGTTGAGCCCATTACTGTTATACGCTCTCAATTTCGTATGGGTTCTTATTCTAAAGTCCACCTGAATGGACCCTATTTTTTAAGCTTTTCAGGTTTTATTTTCAGACTTACTAATTATTTTAAATAAAACTCATATTATGTTTTAATGTATTGGTTAGAAACTTCTCGAATCATTTTCAATCACTCCTTTTAAGTTTTGTTTTCAGCTTCTCTAATTATTATCATTACCATCTCAAATCGTGCACTAATTATGTGTTAATCTATTCATTACAAATTTGTGTAATTATTATCACAACTCTATCTGGTCATAATAGAATCTGTAGATTAGAAACTTCTCGAATTATCAGTTATTTGTTTCAGTTTTTGGTTTCACTCTCTTAAACTACTATCATAACGGGCTTAAACTATGTTTAATTTATTAATTGGAAGCCTCTGAAATATTCCCCTTCTCAAATTGTTTCCAAATTGTGTTTTAGTCAATTAATTAGAAACCTCTGAAATTGCTATTGTAACCCTTTCAAATTATTTTCAGTCTATCTTTTCAGGTTTTATTTTCAGATTCACTAATTGTTTTCATAAACCCTCAGATAATGCATTAGTTACGAATCTCTCAAATCATTTTCGGTCACCCCTTTTAGATTTTGTTTTTAACCTCTCTAATTGCTATTACAACCCTTTCAAATCGTGTGTTAATCTATTAATTAGAAACCTCTTAAATTTTTTTCAGTTATTTCTCCCTGGTTTATTTCCAACCTCTCAAATTGTGATCACAACTATCTCATATGTGTTAATCTATTAATTAGAAACCTATCTAATTATCATCAAAACCCTATCGGATTATGTTAAAACTTTTAGATTAGGAACCTTTCTAAATATCAGTTTTTTATTTCAGGTTTTGATTTCAACCTTGTCATCAGAAGCCACTCAAATCATGTGTTAATCTATTATTTAGAAACCTCGTAACTTACTTTGGGTAATTTCTTCCTGGTTTTATTTCCAACCTCTCAAATCATGTGCTAATCTATTATTTAGAAACCTCGTAACTTACTCTCCGTCATTCCTTCCTGGTTTTATTTCCAACCTCTCCAATATTGTTGTCACAACCATCTCAGATTATGCATTGACCTACTAATTAGAAACCTTTCTAATTATCAGTTATTTTTTTCATGTTTTCATTTCAACCTCTCCCATTGTTGTCCCAACCAACTTGGATTGTGTTTTAATCTATTAGTTAGAAAACTCTCTAACTATTATCACAACCTTTATCATATTATTTTAAAATTTGTAGATTAGCAACCTTCCGAATTCTTATTTATTTATTTCAGATTGGTGTTAGAACCTCTCAAATTATTATGACAATCTGCTAATATTTAAGTTTTAATCTATCGTTGTAAGATTGACTTGATTGTTTCTTTTAATGGCATGTCCTTCTGAGTTATATTTATTCATTTTGACGTTTTCAAGTTTCATTTGTTTACTCAGTTTTAATTTATTTTTAGTTGAATTTCATTATTTACTTCAAAGTAATTTCTTTGAGTTTTAATACAAATTAATTGAAAAAACTTTTTCCACAAAATAAGTTTTTCAAACATAAGTAAAGAACTCCATTAAACAAAAAATGGAGCAAAAATAAAATCAAATAATCTACCAAGCGTGAAACTACCACAAATCAGCATTGATAAATAAATGAAACTCAAAACAAACAGAAATTACAATAAATAACAGAGTCAAACTCAAAACGAGCAGAAATTAACACAAGTTTGGCGCAAAACCCCTATGCCTTCCCAAGGCCAGAACAAAATTTGTACTTTACCGAAAAAAATATAAATGTTTTTACTTTTATAACTTTAATAAATCAAATAATATTAACATTTTGATTACTAAATATCAGTATATGTATATTAAACTGACAATGCACATTCATTTGTATTTTTTCAGTAAGACGCAAATTTTGTTCTGGCCTTGGGAAGGCATAGGGGTTTTGCGTCCAACTTATTTTATTTCTGCTCATTTTGAGTTTGACTGGCTTCATAACTGTAATTTATTTTCCATTTGGGATTCATTTATTTATCGTGCTGATATTTGGTAGTTTCACGCTTCATAAATTTTTTTGTTTTATTTTTGCCCATTTTTTGTTTAATGGAGTTTTTTTACAGTAGTAACCTATATAAAGTTCCGACAAGTGATTGTGTAATGTCTTACCACGGGCAGTCATCTATATATCCGACAAGTGATTGGGTAATATGTCGTACCACGGTCATTCATCTATTGCTAGAACATGTTTTTTCTAGGTTCAATAGCCAAAACTCGACTTCGTCATATCACATATTCAAAGATGGTCTCTGTAAAAATACTGGTTTTCACCTGGAGGGCATATAATCATGTTTTTTCACTATAAATAAAGATGGAATTACTCTTTCTGGATTAGTTGAAGAATACAATTTGAAATAACCCTTTTATAGTTAAATCTATTCATTTTCCAATGGAGAACTCCAAAAGAATCTTTATGGTAAGTAAATATACATTATTCTTGAATTATAAAAAAGCCCCTTTTCGTATAGTTACATATTACTATTCTGAATAAATATCAAACGCTCATAATACTCACAATTGTATGTTATTTTTTCTTTATGTATCGTATTTAAAATATGTATTATGATACCCATTCGGATATCGGGTATCTGGTTTATTCACAGAAATATCACATTTTTAAGACTAAATTCTCTGCCGTCTGGCTTTCAGCGAACTTAGCAATTATCAATGGCAAATTCAAGCGCTATGTGCCAGCTGTTCAGGTATTTTGACTAAAAAGGGTTCTTAACTAGCTTGCGAAATATCTCATATTTTTTCATGCTGCCATTAAGTCATCATTGTCTTATATTAGACTTATATGTAAATATCCTTGTATCAGATACTAGAATAGTAACGATTAACTATCACAAATTTTAATTCTTCTTTGAGTAGCTACCACTGTGAAGTGTTTAGGCCTTTTTCAGGTATGCGGGGATAAATATTTTCCAGGTATAATGCTCTTAATCGATTTATTTATGGTGAAGAAATTGTCTGATAGAAATTTTTTTTATTAAAACACACAGGGAGAGTTTTGAAAGTGCTGACAGCTTTAGCGTAAGGTGCTTGGTATTGTGGAGTGACGGGAGGGGGGGATCCCCATTAATATTCTGAATAAATAATAGACGAACTAAATAATCAAAATGTGTTATTTTTTTATGCATCGTATTTAAAATATATCTGGTTTAGGCTCCATCTAGGACTGTCGTTCTTTTTTCTATGTGTTTTAAGATGATTAAAAATTATACATGTAAGGTTATAAGTTACTTAGCGAAAAACTGAAATTAATTTTTATTCCAGGACACTGATGATCAAACCCCCGACCAAAAGCGAACGAAGTTAGATGTCACCCCTGACAACACTGAAAGGCACCTAATACAATCTTTGAAGTCGATGAGGCCAACTGTAATCCGTTGGATCCCGTTCAGATGGACAAGGGGTTTCTAATGACCTACCTGCAATTTCTAACCTAAGTCCATTTATCAAATAACCCCATATTTTTATTTAGAGTTATAACACACTCACAATTTTGCAAATTCCTTTTTTTAAACAAGTTGCGTATTATTTAACTTTCAAGCCTTGAACAACCATAGATGGCCTCCATGTGGCATAGTTAAAAAATAATACTAGAAACCAGATTAGCGCGTGCGTGCCTCTTGGTCAGATCAAATGTAAAAAGGCTTCAAGGTGTAAGAAACTTAGCATATGAAAAACCCGCCTTTGGTTCGTATATTTGTCAAAGGAATAATGCACTTCTCATGAAATTTTGTCCACATTTCACTTGCAGTCTTAATTAGGAAAACTTAACGAGACGAGCATCGTTTGCTCGGCTAATAATTTCTAATCAGCTACTTGTAAGAGCGCGTCTGTATTTACTCAAGGGGCTAATTATCGAAGAAAAAAGAGTGTTGGGGGTAAAAAAATAAATTATCGCTTCCTAGTGAGGTGTTGGCAACTCCACGACAAATATTTTTTTTATCGTACTTCCATTTATTTTATTGGCATTAACCAAACTTTACGTTGTGTATGCCAGCCAACTAGTAAATATGTATCGGGCTTTTTTCTGCTCAATTATTTTCAGTGAAATTAATATTATAAAAATGGCGGAATATAAAATTGATTAAGCTCTATTTGGCTACTTTATATGATTGAAGTGGACAAGTATTTAGCCAATATAATTCTAGGAGGGAAATTAAGTTTTGGCAGGGTGAAAAATTGGCATAGTTTTTTGACTTTTTAAAATAGTGGATATTTCACATGGAAAATAAATTCTATTCTTATAGATTAAGACAGTGAATTACCACCACCACCATCAGCTCGAGAAGCACTTATTTGGAGTGAACCTGCGGCAATCATTACACCGCCAATGGACTTTAGGGATGATGATACTTTAGTTGTTGTTGATATTATGAAGTAGGAAAGGGGCTTTCTAAATGATTGTTTTGGGGATATAACTAGCCTAGACGACTTAAGTTTTGATATTGATATGGTGGAGGACCCGGAATGGACAAATAGGTTTATGAATGAGCATTTGGGTGATAGTAGCACAAGTGCATCTGAGAAATACCGTCACAGGACAATACAGGCTGGCTAGATCAACTATCCCATAATACCCTGGAGGGCATACTAAGTGATTTGGGTAATTTTACACCCCGGTCAACTAATGCAAATGCACAGACTGAGGGTGGTGCTATTGAGGATTCTATGCCACACCCCACCCTTGGGGTTAATGATAGTAGTAGTAGTGAAACATTACCCCCACCGCTATTTACACTTCCGGATGTTTTCCTTTCTAACTCTGCCTTGCACCATACAAATGTCTACAGGGGGTGTAGTAACACACCCCCTGGATATTACTCATTCCTATGTTAACAAGATTCGAGCCCTTCTTGAACAACAGATGCGGGTGTGGGGAGGTAGGGACAGTTTAAAAGCATCAACGGCACTAAAAATAATTTATTTTCAAATGAAAATGCGAGCGAGCACTATTCAAAATACTTGCGCACAGAAATGTTAGCAATTCGCCCGCATTTATCAAATTATGTAGAAGTTTTTTTTATTGGGTAAGCAATATTGTTACTAAATTAGATAGTCATAAAGAGGGGGGGGGGTAGTGGGTCAGTTGTTTTGTTTGTTTAGAGTTTAAGAGGTAAGATATGTAAATTTGAAAAAGTTTTTATTTTAAGAGGTGGGACTGGGAATGTTGAATTAAAATATCATTCAGATTTGGAGGTTTTTAAAGGAATACAACAAATTTATTTTGATGCGAGGCTACAGTGTTTCAAATATGCATTTTGATTGCCGCCTATAAATCTCTGCGTGGTAATGCCTCTAAGATAAAGTTGGACGAATTAGCAGTTAATGGTAGGGAGGGCTCAATGTTTCCTAAAGTAGATTTTAATTATTTCAATGATAAATCGGCCTTGATATTAAGAGTGGTAGATATTTTTGAGCGGGCTTATGCATATTTCAAGATTGGTGTTACAATATGAAACATGATTTGAAGAGAGCCAGCGTTCTGAAAAAAGGGTGTATTCTTTCAAGTTAGGGCTCTGTCCATTCAGTCAGTGAAGCATTTGGTCTTGCTTCTATACTCGCCACCCTCAGAACCTGATTCAATGGGACATTTTAATCCAGTTACAGATAATAGTAGGGTTTTACGTTAGGGTAAAAATATTGGGGTGTGTCACTGTTGTCCAACATGCCTTTCCCGATTTTGGACTGACTTAAAGTTAAAGAATCACATGAGACACTGTAAACGTCATGGATACCGGGCTTTGGAGACGGTTAGCGGAGATAGAGCGATATTAAGTTTTAAGAACTTCCAGAACACGCTCGTAGAGAGCAATAAGATCGCTTTGGACTGCGAAGCGAGACTCACAGACGTGTACGATTCGTCAAATCCAAATCGTGTTAAAATACACGAAACATAGATGGGTCTCTTACGCTCACGCGCAACGAGATTCCAGTAATACCATGCAAGTGTTGGATGTAGTTGAGTCGTTGGGTGGTGAAGACTGCATGCGCTCTGGATTGACCAGTCTAATTAAAACAGCGAATGGTGAAATTTCTCGCCTTCACTACACAAACTATCCAGTGCTCCTATCACCAGATGACATATTGGCCATTAGAAATCATAAAATATGTTGGGTTTGCAAGGGGGAAGTTGATGATGGTGTTCGGAATGGGGGAAAGAGGAAGGTGATCGACCACGATCATTTATGGCAGGAAACTACATCGGGAGGGAGTAACTTTGGAGGGGTTGCACATCAATCGTGCAATGTAAACGCTAGACAGCAATATTTCGTACCGGTTTTTATACGCAATTCCAAATACAACTTAATGTTTATTTTACCGGTGTTTGCGCGCATGCCCAAGGGGGGAGTTGCAGATAACACATGGATATATCGTTCTTTTTCATATAATATCATACCCAAATCATCGGAGAAGCTACTGCTGCTAGAATTCACATGGAAAACAGTTAACAAGGGTAACACTTGCCTGAATAAAATCCGTTTTTTAGACTCTTTCAGCTTCATCCCAAGTCCTTAAGTCAATTGATTCGACTATAGAAAAGCGACAATTATGATAGCTTCCCTCTCCTTACACAGCGCTTCCCCGATGATGAAATGTATGATTTATTAACGTGTAAGGGCATATATGCAAATGATTACTACAACTCTGCCTCGAGGCTAGATGAGGTGTCATTACCACCCATTGAAGCTTTTTACAATTCTCTTACTGAGAGCCAGTGCACCATAAGCGACTATGAATTTGCTAAGAGTGCTTGGGCAATGGGTGGGTGTAAAAATGGGTGGGATTACTGTAACTGTACTTGGCCAGTGATGTACTGACTCTTCTGGACATTGTATGCAAAAATACGGATAAAATCTATGGGGAATTTGGGTTGGACTTAGGGTATTATTTTTCTACTCCTCATCTGGTGATAGACTTAATACTTAAAATCAGAAAAGAAAAAATAGATCTTATCGCTGATGTGGATCAGAATCTACTTTTTGAGACATCAATCAGGGGATAGTATTTTTTTGATGGTGACAGTATGATTAGAACTAAACCACCGGATATCACACCAATGAAAATTCAGATACAGTTTTTGGACATGAAGATTCTATACCTACTGGAGAAGTATTTCTACTTTTTACCGTCTGGCAATTAAATATGGCTTAACGATCCATGTGCTTTGAGTTTCCCCAAAACTGCTATCGTTGAGGAGAATGGGGCCGGGGGATGGTTTTTTTCAATTGACGATGAAGCACCCGTGGAAATCCATGACTCGGTAAAAAACTTTGCTTTCCCGTGCATAAATAGGCCGGTGGGTAGGGACTCTCTGAGTCCCTACAATTTATCTTTAGTAGAGGATGGGAGTATGAAATGGGTGCCTTCAAAGCAAAAACTTATTGGCGACCTCAACATGAAACAGAATATTGTTGTACATCACCTGCTATTGAAATGGATGGTGTCCAATGGTTTTAAAAGTCACAAAGATTCATAGAGCCCTCCAATTTGATCAAAAGCCTTATATGAAAACGTTTATTGACACCTTTGTCAGTAAACGTTCACAAGCGAAAACGAAGGTTCAGAAGGAAATATATAAACTCATTTTAAACTCAGCCTTCGGTATAATGTGCGAAACTATATGAAACAGAAGTCAATGTGACATTGTAACTAATCCAAAAGATTGTGCTCGAATCATTTCGGTTTCAAACTTCACATCGTTTACTGTCATAGACTCTGATATGGTACTCCTACATTGTAAGAAAAGAATCATTATTTAAAATAAGAATATTGCAGGCGGGAGTGCAATAAGGGAAATATATAAAAAACTCATGTTGTCACTTTATTATAACATACGCAAGGTACAAAGGCTAACTAAACGACAAGTTCAAGTACACTATAAGGACGATGATTCACTCCTGTTAAAATTTGAAACTGAAAATTTTTTGATCCATTTGGACAATGGACAATGCATTAGCTTTCGGATGGACTGCGCCAACTAGAATGAGTCCCTCTATCTAGAGCTAGTGAAACGGCAGGCCCCAAATCAATTGTGAATGTTAAAATCTGAAACGGGGAGCGATCTGATATGCAGTGGTGTGTTTCCTGGGCCGAAGGTATACTGTGTGGAAACGCACAACAAGGATATCAAACAAGTTTGCAAGGGGGTTCCTACAAACTTTGTAAAGAATAATTTCGATATGAGGGTTTATAGAAACTGTATAGAACGTAGATTAGTCAGAAGAGGGAAAGTCATGGCAATTCACTCTTTACAATTTAAAAACTATACAGTTATAGTTGAGAGAAATGCCATGTCAGCCATATCAGACAAAGTCTATGCGCTTGAGGATAGTGTGAAGTTACAACCACACGGTGACTTTTTAATTTCTGACCGAGTTGATTGTGTAGAATATTGAAAACAACTCGGTCTGAAAAAATTAACTCCAATTCATTCATAGTACAAGTTGGGTGGTGGTGGGTGTTAAATTTTTTTTTCAATCAAAATAAATAATTTTCAATATGTGTGTGTGCAAGGCAGAGCAGTTACTTCTTCATAATTTCAATATATATAGTTATTTCATGTTCCCGGCCCTGGCCCACCGCAGCGGGCTCCCGCTACGCTTACCGGCTGCTTCGGCCTTCGGGCGCCGCGACTGCCACCCTCGGGGGCGAGGGGGTCCCAATGTTATTTTTAAAATAAAAAATGTTATATTATTTTAAGTGTTTTTTCCTAGTGCTGCCTATTTAAAATAAACGTTATATTTTTGTTATAAACAAATAAATTAAAAAAAGTGTATTTATTAAAGTGTTTTTTCCTAGTGCTTATTTAAAATAAATGTTGTTTATCTTTTTCTTATAAATAAATAAATAAAAAGAAGTGTATTTTTCTTTTTTAATGTGTCTTTTTCTAATTGTATTATCTGTATAGTGCTGCTGCGTTTATGTTAAAGATAAAAGAAAATATGATTCTTTATTGATTTTGTTCTCATTATTCTTGAACGGAGTAGTAATAGGGAAATTATTTAGTAATTAGACATCTATAGTCTACAGTTAGTTGTAGGTGAGCTGTTGAAGGGAATATGTATCAATTTAAAACACCATTCAGATCGTTTCTGTTTGGTCCATCAATGCCAGGCAAAACGAAACTCTTAACTAAAATAATTAAACATTGTGATCAAATGTTTCTGGAAAAGCCGAAAAAAATCTACTATTGCTACAGTGTTTGGTAGGAGTCATACGATAAAATAAAAGCTATTGCTACATCAGTACAGATACAATTCTTACAGGGACCTGATGTTTTCAACATTATTGAACCAAACTCTTGGGTGATTATTGACGATTTAGATGAATCCATTGAAAAGTAGTCCATGGAAAAACTACAATTGTTTATCGTTCGCTCACGTTATGACCATATCTCTATTACTCTTGGTATACATAATCTGTTTCATCAGAGCAAGTGCATGCAAACACTTGCTTTCAGCTGCAACTGCTATATCATCTACACAGGTTTTCCTGACTCTAGCTCGCTAAAAACTCTTAATAAACAAATATACCCTGGAGCACCTAAATTTCTGCTCTCAGCGTACAATCAGGCAACTAATAAACCCTACGGCTACATCCTATTGGATCTTAATCAAAATACACCCGAGGATTTACGTGTAGTCACGGATATTTTAGCAATGAGAAAGCAATTGGAATTGAATAAAAATTCAGAACAAGAGCTATAATCTACTTGTTTTAATCTATGATATGGTTACAAATCGTAAAGGACTTTTATGATTTGACACATATCAATATAATTTTCTAAATAGACTAAACTTCCCCAAAAGCCTTATTAGTAATAGGCAAATTCTAAAAATATTAAATGAACGTACTCCTTCCTTATCATTATTAAAACATGAACAAGAAGAAGAAGAAGATTTTAAATCAATCTTGGAAAATACTAGCACGCCTAGTGGAAACATTGATTTGACCACGAGGAAGATGAGGTGAAACCAAAGATTGCTAGATAAAAGCGAAGGCGTAACAACTTAACGCCACCACCATCACCACACACTAGTATACAAAAGGGTAGTGGACATTACACTAAGTTTTTACGTTCAAAATGGCTGAATCTCAGTAACGTGTTTATAAAAATATTGGTGAAGTGGGAAGTTTAAGTTCCCCCACCACTCTTTCCAAAGTCACTGATGTTCACACTAAAAGTGTGCAAGACTATATACAAAATGAATCATGTTACACTCTACATAGAATTCATAGACTTCGCTCTAATCATTATCGAAACACTAAAGCTTTCCCCCCTACACATAATGCAAGCAGATCTCTTAACTCCAGATGAGATTCAAGGGCGTCACAATACACACTACAAGTACATTCCAACTAAAATCACTGTTTTTAGTCGCTATGCATATGTCATTCCATTGCGGTCAAAGAGAGGTGTTGAAGCTGCTCAGGCTATAGAAAGTAAACTCGAATAAGATTCATATAAAAAAATTCAAACGGATTGGGGTAGTGAATTTGTTAATCCCCATGTTGAAAAAGTACTAATGAAATATAATACACTGCTCTATCATGGTCATAGTCCTATAAAGGCTGCATTAACCGAACGATTGATAAGAACTATTCGACTTTTAATTTCAAGATATTGTACATTGAAAAACACGTCTGCTTTTATTCATGATTTAGATAAAATCATCTTGATTTATAATCAACGAGCCCATCGATCATTGTCCAACTCAACCCCAACGGAAGCTCATCATAAGGAGCATGATACATTTGATACTTTTCTCAAGCAATATTCCAATGAAACGATCGTGAAGAAAAAGTTCAATGTTGGTGGTACTGTTCGAATTAATAGAACAACGATTTTTTTTGAAAAGGGTAATTACTTGTGGTCCACTGAACTTTTTAAAGTGGCGAAAATCCTAGACAGCAAACCCATAACTTAACGTCTACGAGACACAAAAGATGAAGAGATTCTCTGCGGATTCTGTGACTATGAACTGCAAAAAGTTAAACATAATAGTGAAATCTATGTCATTGAAAAGATATTAAAGACTCGTACTCGCAGGGGCAAGAAACAGTTACTTGTTCGATGGCTAGGATACAACTCTGATCTTGATTCTTGGATCAGTGTTGAAGATATTAACAATGCCCAATGATTTCCATGTAACACTTATGTCCAACGCCTCCGATCCTCTCTACAATGACCGGCATAAGACAAGTGATTTTTGGACGAAACTCTCCCACGCCATCAAATTCGACGGTGCGTGTGAAGTGGCTCTTGTCGACTGTATTCTCAAAAATACCTATGATATCCTGAGAAGGGATCGTAAATATGATATAAAAATTAGACCCTACGATTGGCCGCCACCCCCAGGTGATCAAGAACAAATTCAAAAGATCAATTGGTTGGATTATCCGTATGTTGAATTACCATACGAGGAGCTCAATTGTATGAATGATTTATGTCGTTCTATCAATAAAAGAGTTTCCGCTCGTAAAAAAAGAACCTTTCATTTCAACAATTCAAAGGAAGAGGGGAAGATCTACATTAGTTCACCCATTGCCACTGAAAAGGTCATTCTCAATGATAATCTTAAATATGTTCTTGGCTTTAAACTCAATATAATCAATGGTAAAAGTGCCGGAATCACTAATTTTGTTTTTGCTAAGTATTCACCAGCCTCTTCCTCGGAAACCTGTATATTTCTCTATGCCTCATTTGTTGAATTGTCGAGAGTCGGAAATTCAAATGTCCCCCTCCTACGTATTCTTGAACAAAAAGACAATTAAGATCATATTCATCACTATAATATAAAGTATCTTCACTATGGGCCTGTAAACACTTTATATCTGGAACTCTGTCAGTTAACATTAACAACTGAATTGGGTGATCCTCCAGCAATATCAAAAGGTTTAGCTGTGATTATATGTCATTTCCGACCCAATCGTCATCACTGCCTAAAATGAACAATAGAAGAATTCCATTTGTCTGTCCTGATATCAACTGCTATGTTAGTGCTCTGAGTCCACGTCAAATAGGACATGGATTGGACTATTACAAGGGGCGTACTACAAATGTCTGGCTATGGTCTTGGTAGTTGCTTTGCTAGGCTATTTCGTTCTGCTATACCCCTTGCCAGAAACCATCTTGTACCTCCTGCATCAAATTTTTCTGCTTGAAAACTACAGGACTGGAGTCCGAGTAATAAATTCAACGAGAGTTTAACGGAAAATAGTAGAGCATCAGCAAGAGTCATTAGTGAGTAATTAAAATCTAAGAAAAACAAGAAGGGATTAAAAAGGATGAGTGATCATCATTCACTCATCAGTCTCTACCGAGGCGGGAAGCGAATGACACCATCAATGACTATGAAGAATAAAACAAAGAAGACCAGTAAGAGGAGGAAGAAGAAAAAAAAATGGCTGGATCAAAGAATGATTTCTTCTCTTAAGATGACCTATATCCCCCACAAGGAATCGCATCAATCAATCCGCTCCTCATTGAATCTAGTCAATGCTGAAAATGTTGATGTCAGTGTCAAATACGGCTACTATGAACAATTTTCACCTCAACAACCCCTCTCGGAAAATACACTTTCAGATATTTTCCAATGAAGACTATCTCATCGATTTATCATCAATATTTATTGGTTTAAATGTTGCTGCGAAGAAAAAGTCAGACAATACAACTTCCACTGCTACCGATGGTCTGTCCTATGAAAACTGTATCCTACACAACTTATTCAAACAAATTAGTTTTTTCATTAATGGAACATTGACGAGCACTAGCAATAACTTATTCAACTATGCAAGGTACATTCAATGTATGATGATGACACCAAAGGCTTATAAACAGTTGAGAGGACAGGCATTGGGCTATGAATATAACTCGGGTGTTGATACTGACGGTGAGTTAACTGCTGCAGTGACCCAGGAGTATAATCTAGTTGGAAAATTAAATCACGAGATATTCAATATATCCCAATGGTTACCCCCCCCCCAGTGTCAAGATTGACAGAAAGTTACAACCAGCTCCATCGAATTTTATTTTGAGAAAAACACTTGCTGCAGCACCTGATGCAAATGTCAATATCACTTCGGCAATTCTTCATATTCGAAAACAACAGGTTATAAGCTCTGTTGCATTGGCAGTGGAAAAGCTAAGAGCCAATGGTAACAACATTAAACTTCTTGTCCCCCATACGATCACCAATCAATGTCACATTGCCACTGGCTCTCGCAGTTATACCGATTCATCATTTATCAATGGAGAAATCCCATCAAAGCTCTCTTTGGCCTTTGTGAAGAGTGCCAGAGCCGTTGGATCCTGGACTACATCCCCCCATGATTATAATTTTTTTGGTATATCTAGCCTTGTGTGCAAAGTGATTGGAATCCCACTGTACACTCTATCATTCGATAAAAAATCTTACAGAACTCTGTATGAATTGACTATGCAAGTCCTAGATTATGATTCAAAACTATATGAAAATGGAATAACCAATTCAATGTTTTCAAAAAATCATGGTGTAATTGTTTTGGACCTGTCAGGCCCTCAAGATATGAGCATAGTACAAACGGGGAATATACGTTTAGAGTGTACATTTGCCAATGCCTTGACTGAGAGTATCAAGCTAATATCATTGAGTCAATTTCAAACCTATTGGGAAATCCCACCCGACGGCAGTGTTCTACTAGACTTAGCACCATGAACACAAACCAAATAATCAGCGTATTTAATATGGATTTATACATGTCCCAGTACAAGTCCTTTTGCATACCATCGGACTTCATTGAAAAAATTCCAAGTGTTAACAATACTCTAATCATTTATAATGGCAGTCTTCTGTGATTGACGACAGACAATTGGCTACACATCTGTCGGAGAGCGATGAATGTCGGTTTTTGTGATCCTTTTGGTCTATCAAATTTTACATACAACATATCAACAACTTTATTGAGAGCAATGGAAAAATTATTATTCAAAATCAGAGGAGAGTACAGGATTTAACGACTAGAACATGAGGCTTTCATGCACTACTCTTTTTCATGTTCAGATGTCGAGACTATATCTACAAGAACTTTCTCAGCATTTACGTTGACTTTCCGCGACTGAACGACTTTCTAGTGGAAAATATACTTTCAAGCGTGTTTAATATTGATTTTAATGCCCTACGAATAAATTGTTCTAAAAATGTATGGAAAATTGTTTATTAATAAAAATAATGTATATACATGATAGAAACAACTTTTCTACTCTTTAGATTTCATCTTCTACCACGTATAGGTATGGAGAAATATCTTCGATTTAGAAACAATTTGCTACAAATGCTACTACCTGCTCCACCATCAAGCTCCAATAGTGTAAATGTACCACTCATTTTCTTTACTAATATCGTCTCAAATAAACTATTCTCTCTGAATTCAATTCTCTTACTAATATGAACTACAATGAAAATAACTCCTTATATTTGAATCCAATTACTAATCAACTTACCGTATATTGAGTAGCCTCCGCTCTCTCTGATTGGGCTCCTAGAAAATGGGTGTTGCCTCAGAAACCTGTCTGCTAAGGTATATACCGGTCGTGATAATAGATGAATGACCGCGGTAAGACATATTACGCAATCACTTGTCGGATATATAGATGACTGCCCGTGGTAAGACATATTACGCAATCACTTGTCGGACCTTTATATAGGTTACTACTCTATTTTTCTTTGAAAAACTTATTTTGTGGAAAAATATTTTTTAATTAATTTCTGTTCGTTTTATATTGACTTAGTCTTTTCAGGGAAATAGAAAATAATACTTTAAATCTTTTTGTTTTATTTAAGACTTTATAGTTTGACCTGCTATTTGTATGATGGAGAAAACTTTTCAGCATTTTTTAACAACATACACCCTTTTAAAAATCTGGACACAAATAATAGTGTTTAATCTAGTTTCATACCTCCTCTAGTTGACCTGAAATAGAAAACTTGATACCATTCGCAAAAAAATCTGTTTACTTTAAAAATCTGTTTAAAGAGCAAAAGTAGCCCCGAAAGTTTGAAAATAATACCCTCAGTCGTTCTTGGGATACTGCTGAAATGCCTAATTGGGAATTAGCATTATCACAGTGTATTTTGATTTAATCTTAAGGCAACATTTATTTTTTTAACATAATGGGCAAATGGTTGGGTGGGAGTGGAAGGGCGATTATTTGCCCTCCAATCACTTTTGACTATTAAAAAAGGCATCAGCCCTTTCTATTTTCAATCGAATGAGCCCTTTTCGAAGTTCCCACGACAAGTGCTTCGATACTAAGTGCACTAGTCTAAACAAAAACAACAACAACAAATATTCCTAACCGCTTTTGTCCATTAAAAAAGGTACTAGCCCTTTGAATTTCAAATCGAATGAGCCTTTTTTCAAGTTTCTACGACAAAGATTTCAATAAAAACCTTATATGCCCCCAGGGCATAACTTATAACCCTTGCCTTGAGGGTTGTGGGGCAGTGTCCTCCTAAAAAAAATATTTTCTATCTGGAAGTCAACTACGTTTAACAAAATGGCTATCTCAAAAATTTTGATTGGACATGTTTGGGGGAATGATGGGCGTGGGGGGGGGGGCTAGTTGCCCTCATATAATTTTCGACTATTAAAAAGGGCTCTAGCCCTTTGATGTTCCAATCAAATGAGCTTTTTTTGAAGTTTCTACGACAACGCCTTCTATAAAAACCTTGTATGCCCCCAGGGCCTAACTTAAAACCCTTGCCCTGAGGGTTGTGGGGGAGTATCCTCCTCAAAAATATATTTTCTATCTGGAAGTCAACTACGTTTAACAAAATGGCTATCTCAAAAATTTTGATTGGATATGTTTGGGGGAATGATGGGCGTGGAGGGGGGGGGGCTAATTTCCCTCCAATCACTTTCGACTATTAAAAAAGGCACTAGCCCTTTGAATTTCCTATCGAATGAACCTTTTTGAAGTTTCTACGACAACGCCCTCTATAAAAAAACCTTATTTGCCCCAAGGGCATAACTTGAAACCCTTGCCCAGAGGGTTGTGGGGGAGTGTCCTTCTCAAAAAGATATTTTATATGTTAAAATCAACTTCGGTGAACAAAATGCCCATCTCAAAATTTTGATTGGATATGTTTGGGGGAATGATGGGCGTGAGGGGGGGGGGCTAGTTGCCCTCCAATCACTTTCGACTATTAAAAAGGGCACTAGCCCTTTGAATTTACAATCGAATGAGCCTGTTTTGAAGTTTCTAAGACAACGCCTTCTATAAAAACCTTATATGCCCCCAGGGCAAAGCTTAAAACCCTTGCCTTGAAGGTTGTGGGGGAGTGTTCTCCTCAAAAACATATTTTCTAACTTGGAAATCAACTACGCTGAACAAAATGGCTACCTCAAAATTTTGCTTGGATGTGTTTGGGGGATAGATGGGCCTGAGGGGGGGGGGCTAGTTGCCCTCCAATCACTGTCGACTATTAAATAGGGCACTATCCCTTTGAAATTCCAATCGATTGAGCCCATTTTGAAGTTTCTACGACAATGCCTTTAAAAACTTTATATGCCCCCAGGGTATAACTTAAAACCCTTGCCCTGAGGGTTATGGGGGAGTGTCCTCCTCAAAAACATATTTTCTAGGCGGAAATCAACTAGGCTGAACAAAATGGCTATCTCCAAATTTTGATTGGATGTGTTTGGGGAAATGATGTGCGTGGGGGGGGGGGGGGCTAGTTGCCCTCTTATAAAGTTCGACTATTAAAAAGAGCACTAGCCCTTTGAATTTCCAATCAAATGAGCCAGTTTTTAATTTTTTACGACAACGCCTTCTATAAAAACCTTACATGCCCCCAGGGTATAACTTACAACTCTTTCCCTGACGGTTGTGGGGGAGTGTCCTCCTCAAAAATATAATTCCTATCTGGAAATCAACTACGCTGAACAAAGAGACTATTTCAAAACTGTGATTGGATGTGCTTCGGGGAATGATGGGTGGGGGGGGCTAGTTACCCTCCAATCACTTTCGTCTATTAAAAAGAGCACTATAACTCTCGATTTCCAATCGAATGAGCCCCTTTTGAGGTTTCTACAACGACCCCTTCCATATGAAGTGCCCTGCTCTAAAGGAAACAAATGATAAATGTTCCATTGTGAAAAAATTATTCTTATATGCCCTCAAGTCATAGCATAAAAACCTTGCCCCGAGGAGTGTGGGGGAGTATCCTCCTCAAAAAGATTTTTTCTATGTGGGAATCAACTACGCTGAACAAAATGGCTATCTCAAAATTTTGATTGGATGTGTTTTGGGGAATGATGGGCGTCAGCGGGGGGGGGGGGGGGGGGCGATTGCCCCTCCGGCTACTTTCGACAATTAGAAAAGATTGTAGCCACCCCAATTTCCAATCGAATGAGCCCTTTTTGAAGTTTCTACGACAACTCCTTTGATACGAAGTGCAAAGGTATGGAGAAGAAAAAATAAATAATACATTGTCCCAAATCGTTCTTTACTTAGGCAGCGCTCAAAATCTCAAAATTTTGATCGAATGTGTTTGGGGGAATGATGGGCGTGGGGGGGGCTTGTTGCCCTCCAATCACTTTCGACTATTAAAAAGGGCACTAGCCCTTTGAATTTCAAATCGAATGAGCCGGTTTTGAAGTTTCTACAACAACGCCTTCTATAAAAACCTTATATGCCCCCAGGCCATAACTTAAAGCCCTTACCCTGAGGGTTGTGAGGCTACGTCTTCCTTAAATAAAAATTTCTATCTGGAAATCATCAACGTTGAGCAAAATGGCTATCACAAAATTTTTATTGGTTGTATTTGGGAAACAGATGGGCGTGGGGGGGGGGGCTAGTTGCCCTCCAATCACTTTCGACTATTAAAAAGGGTACTATTCCTGCTAATGTTCAGTTGCCCGAGTATGTTTTTAAGCTTCTACGGCAACGCATTTGGAAAAAGCATTACATGCACCTAGGACATGACTTAAAGCCTTTATCCCGGTGGTTGTAGAGGAGTATCTTTCCCAGAAATATAACTTCTATCCGGACTATAACTACACTTACCAAAATGGCTATCCCAAACTTTTGATGGTATGTTTTGTGGGGACTGAGGGGCGGGGGGGGGGGGGCTAGTTGCCCACCGAACACTTTCGATTGTTAAAAAGGGTACTAGCCACTCCAATTTCCAATCGAATGAGCCCTTTTCAAAGTTTCTATGACAACTCCTTTGATACGAAGTGCCTGGGTATGGAGAAAAAAAAAACACATTGTGCCCACAGCGTTCTTTACTTAGGCAGCGCTAGTGCACCGCCTATGATTAAAACCATATAGAATTTCCAATAGCTTATGAATCCATAACTTTGTTACTAAAGTGTTATTTTTCATCATATTTTGGTATATTTCAATATGACTAACTTCAGTTCTTTAGTGTGGTTTCTATAGCATATAGCCTAAATACCATAATGTCTATCATCATTTTGGAAACATGCTTTCATTTCATTGTTTTTGGCTTTATTGCCTTAACTTATGCTCCTGGCCTCCCCCAGGCTACTCAGCGTGTCCCCAGGTGGCGATAGGGGAACGCCCTACAGATATGTAGGGTACCTCCATAGGAGGCACAGACCCAGGGGGACCTTGTCCTTGGGGATCCATAATAGAAACTGGGGCACTCTCACCCGGGGGTCATAAATACAGACAGAGGAGGAAGAAGGCCCCTCAAATTTGCACTCAAAAGGGCCCACTGGTGTGTCCACAAGTCCCATGAGTTACAAACCTTCTCCCAGTAATTAATTAAATTGCAGGGTGATGCAGAACACCATCGCGGGAGGATCCTATATAGGAGGAAAACTGCGACAGGGCATAAGATCCAGATCTATGGACAATGGCCTCTGCAAAGGGCTGCCTTGACCCTTTCGGGGTACGTGCAAGACTGGGAACCTTGCAGTCAACTCAATTCCCACTTGAGAAGTGGCGCCCGTCGAGGAAATTATAGCCTAGTAAACAACATAGTATTTACACAGGATTCTGATTAATGGATAATTCTTCTGGGTTTGGTCTATTTTGACGGGTGTTTTCGGGGTGAAAAACCTCTTCCTAGCTAATTTATCTATTATGGCTTACCTCTCCGTAGTAGCATAATATTTGTAGGCATGAATATATAATAAGTCGGAGGTAATAGGCTTGAGATTGTCTGTGCAGGATTTCGACTCTTGTTGATAGAAGAGCAATGCCAAGTAAGGAAAAGCATGTTGTGACCAAGATGGGCCCAGGATTGCACAAAGCCTCCATTCATGGATGTCCAGGGACTTCTTGCTGTCCAGTTCTAAGCCAGATTAAGCGCTTTGGGGTAGACTTGAGAAGATATGTGATCCCCATCCTGCACTGGTATCCAGGATCATTGCTTTTCCTGAGGTGAAAATAATTTCAATGATTTAAAGCACATGAAAATTGGAACTTGGAATGTTATGACGTTAAAAAATTACCATTGTATCAACATTTTGACTGATGGATTCAGACAATTCGAACTGGACTTATTAGGAGTTTCAGAAACTCATATCCCAGGGGTAGGAAGCATGAAATTAGGTGATATAGAATTTGTTTACTTAGGCAGGAGGGATAGGGTACATATATAGGGCGTAGGGCTCGTAATGAATAAAGAAGCTACTAAGTTTTGTTTACGCTGGGAAGGCATTAATAATAGAACACTAATTGATTACTTTACGACTAAAAAGTTCAAGGTATCAATTACAGTAGTATTTGCCCCTGTGGAACTGACTGATGGAGATACTAGTCACTCACATTAATTTTACTTACAGTTACAGAAGGTAATAGACAGGGTCCAAGGTAGAAATATGATGCTCTTACTAGGAGATTTTAATGCCCATGTTGGTAGAAATAAAAATAGATGGTATCTTAGCCTAGGTAAATTTGGTGTAGGAAAAGAAAACAGTAATGGATACAGACTTTTGCAATTTTGTAGGTATAACAATATAGTTATAACTAATACAGTGTTTGGTCATAAAATGCTTGTAAGTTAACATGGTATTCATGTGATGGTAAGACAGCAATTATTGATAATGTTATAGTAAACCAAAGACTGGCAGGATCAATACAAGATACTAGGGTATATAGGAGTGCTGTTATTGAGGTTAAAAGTAAAGATCACCATTTAGTAGTGTCAAGGGTTAATTTAAAGCTGAAATTTTAGAAGGGTAATTACCTCCTGGGAAGTTATGATGTTAATAGAATCCAGGATGAGAATTTGAGAGAAACTTTTCAGGAACAGTTGAATACTAAACTTAAGAGTTTAAAATTTGATAATGTGGAAGATGGTTGGAATAATTTTAGAAAAATAATTTGTGAAGTTGCTGAAGGTGTCTTAGGGAAGAAAGTTAGAACTACAGCTAAAAATATTAGTGAAAAATCTTTATGTTTAATAGAAAGGAGAATGGAATTGTACAAGAATTATCTAAATGATAGATCATATGAAAACAAAAGGAATGTAAAGAAAGTGGAAAAAGCATTAAAATATGAACTAAGGAGATGCGAGGTAGAGGCCAAGGATGAAATTACCAATGATCTGGAAGATGCAACAAGATGGGATAATAGTAAAATGTTCTAGTGGTATGGTAATAAATTGAGAGGGAGTAGTCAATCCAGACTTGGCCCAGTTAAAGATAGGAATGGAGCCACAATTAGTGATAAAAAAAAGAATTAAAGAGAGATGGGCAGAACGCTTCGAGAATTTGCAAAACCAAGATAGAGTTGCAGGAAAAGATATAGAGGAAAATGAAACAGTTTGTGATACCTTGGATGTAAAGGAAGATTTGTTTTGTGAGGAAGAATTAGCAACAGTACTAAAAGATTAACAAAAAATAAGGCTCCAGGTGTTGATAGTGTGGTAAATAAGTTTCTTAGATATGGTGGCTCTGAGGTTAGAAATAAGTTACTGAAGATTATGAATATGATTTTTGAAAAAGGGGAAGTACCTAACGATTTTAGGAAAACCTTAATTAAGCCACTTTATAAGGAAGGTGAAAAAAGTGAGTGTAGTAATAATCAAGGCATTAGTCTGGGCTCTGTAGGTAGTAAATTACTTAGTAATATGATCCCTTTTAGACTAAGAGATGCAATAGACAAAGTTTTAAGAGAAGAACAGTGCAGTTTTAGAAAAGGTAGAGGATGTGTCAACAAAATTTTCACTCCTAGGTTAATAATTGAGATGTGCCTGAGTTGTCAAACAACTTTGGTCCTCAGTTTTATAGATTATGAGCAAGCGTTCAATTCTGCTGATAGAAGAGCTTTAGTAAAGGTTTTATCCTTGTATGGTATACCAGAAAAATACATTAAAGTGATAAGCGCTATGTAAAAGAATAACACTGCTGCAGTTAAGGTAGGAAATGAGGTTAGCAACTGGTTGCGTATTAAATCCAGAGTTAAGCAGTGCCGTATTTTATCCCAATTTATATGGATTATTTTTATTGACTTTGCCATAAGGAGTACAGGAAAAGCAATAGGAGACCAAGGAATCAAATGGGGAGGAAAAAGTCTCGTGGAATTAGATTATACTGATGATTTAAGCATCCTAGATGAAAGTGTGATCAAAATGAATGAACTTTTAGAGGTTTTATGAGTTCCCATAGGTTTGAAAATTAATGTTAAGAAGACTAAGTCACTAAGGCTAGGAATAAGTGAAGATGAAAAGGTGACATTGGGCAATGAAAAGATTGATCAGGTGGACAGCTTCACTTACCTTGGTAGCATTATTAGTACAGATTGTGGGAGCAGTGAAGATGTTAAATTTCACAGTTAAAAAAAGTTTGGAAGAATAGGAAGATAAGTCTGCAAACCAAGATTAGAAGCTACAGTGATGACAGTGGTCAAATATGGCTGTGAAGCATGGGCGCTCTAAAAAGCAGATGAAGATTTGCTAGATGTTTTCCAGAGAAATTGCTTAAGAATTGTTCTGGGTATCCAGCTGACTGACCATATTTCAAACAATAGGCTGTATGAAAAATGTGGTTCAATACCACTCTCTAGGGCTATAATGAAAGTTGAGGTGGATAGGGCATGTTGTGTGGATGAAGGATGAGAGATTGCCAAAGATTGTTCTTTTTGGCCAACTGCCTAGGGCTAAACAGAAAGCAGGTCATCCTTGTCTGGGGTGGGTTGAAATCATAAAGAAAGATTTAAAGGAAATGGGAACTTTGTGGGAGGGTGTAAAACGGGAGGCTTTGAATAGATTAAATGGAGGGGGAGTGTGCGTAGCTGTGTTGGTCTAAGATGACTTGGTGCTGTGGTGAGTTGTTAGTAGTAGCAGTAGTCTTCAGCTGACCTTTGTCCCCTTTAAGGGGGTTAACATTTTTGTTTTAATTTTAATACAATTTTGAAGTTTTTGTTGCAATAACAGCAATAAGCATTTCCAGCTATAGTTTCCAATCCCATGCTCTGGCTCTAAAACCTACTCTGTAAAAGGCATGATTTACCACGTGGATCAAAGCCCTGCTTGAGCCTGAAAACAAAGCTAGAACCAATTTTGGCTCTTCACAACAAAATTCCATTTTGTTTTTCCCAAAAATTCCCCAAATGTTGAAGACTTGTCCCCAAAAACTTTGTGGGAGGGTGTAAAAAGGGAGGCTTTGAATAGATTAAATGGAGGGGGAGTGTGTGTAGCTGTGCTGGTCTCAGATGGCTTGGTGCTGCGGTGAGTTGTTAGTAGTAGCAGTAGTCTTCAGCTGACCTTTGTCCCCTTTAAGGGGGTTAACATTTTTGTTTATTAATAAAACATCTTTCCAGCTTTAATCATACTTTTTCTGTTACTGAGGTCTCTTACTGATCAACTTCCAATGATGTTTTTTTTTTGTTTTTTTTTTATCTTGGATTACAAACTGGCTATCATGGGGAACAACAATGTTATTGATAAAGTTTACATTTTTGAAAACCAGATTAAAACAAAATACACAGCCTCCTTCCCTGAGAAAAAATTTCAAATTTTCTAATGACAAACCTGATTGAAAAAAAATATATAATTAAAGTGAATCTTGCTTAAGCATAGCAAAACATCCAAAACTAAGTTGTTGCCAAAACATACAAAAAAAGAAATATAAAAATCTATTTCTTGACATTATCCGTATAAAAATGAAGGATTTGCTTTCTACTAAGCCAAAACAATGGTTTAATCAAATAAAAATATTTGTGAGGAAACCCAAAATAATACTGACTTTCATTTCCAAGAAAAGCCCTTAGATACAGCCTATGATCTGAAGAAACACCTTTCCTCCATAGTACAAATCCTTCCTTCCCTCTCACTAGAAACTCATTTTATTTTACCTCTCTCAACTTTCCTATCATTTTGCCTTTAGATATGGGGACAAAAATTAAGAACTGCCCCAAAAAATTGGGGCAGGTAATTTTTTTATTTATTTTACATGAGAAAATGTCATTTTTTCACACTATTACTTAATTTTTGCCATTCTTATACGCTTTTGGTCTTTTAGACAGTTAAAGGTATTCAAATGCTCAATATGACATCTCCTCTTCTAAATTCACAAAATTTTAGGGGGGGGGGGGTTCTATTTTCAATCCAGGGGAGGGGGGGCAAATTCATCATTTTTTATTGAGAAGAAATGGCAACCACTAATTCTAATTTTTTCAGGCAATAAAGCTGAAACAGTACTTTTTTTGTGACATCTAAAATTGCTGCAACAGCTATTTCTTTCATAATCAGACAAATGGAAAGATGTAGAAGTTTTTTTGGAAGGATATCTATATTAGAAATTAGGAACTTCATTTGTTTTTAAGGTCTGGAATAAGCAGGCACTGATAAAATATTATATTTTTATATACAACACTACTGTCTAAACATTCACAAGTTGCAAGGGAGGCTGATGTTAGGGAGTTTTTTGGTCTTCCCTTGGGCTATCACCATAGAAATGAATTATTCCTCAGTTTGAAAAGATTCCTGAAGGGCATATTTTCTCATTTCAGTACTTGGCACAGAGAAAAGGAGGGACGGGGCAAATTCTACAGGATTGTTGGCTATTAAAAAGTCCTGTTACATTTACTGGGGGCCTTAAGGTCAACTCCATAAGGGACATCCACCATATGGCTAATATGGGAGTAAAGTTCATTTGTGATGCAAATGGATGTTATATTTAGATTGATTTCTTAGAAAAACTGGAAAAACAAGGAAAGAAGTGAAGATAAAGGCTCCCCCCCCCCCTGAAAAATGTGTTAGCCTAACTAGGATTATTCTGCATATTATGGAGTAAGAATTGTTTTCGTAATATGTTTCATTATGTCCAGCTGGACTCCTAGGCTTCAAATCTTGGTTGGCTAATTTAAAGATTTGTACATATATAGGCTACACTGTCACATTAGCCATCTGGTGGTATCTCCTCCATAAGTCTGTAACATATAGTTATACAGAAAAACAACATTATCTGTTTGATGGAATTAACACTGGTTAATTGATAAAAATTGATTAGGCCTACCATAACAAAACATGCTCAATGTCAATAGCCTAGGCCTATTTTAAAGGCAAAACTTCATAAAATGGCAGAATAATAAAATTTATGAACTGTCAATTTTTTCTGTAGGCTAATAAATCCCTGCACATGGAATATATGACTGGAACATATGTATCAGCTTAGCATAATATTTAGGCATAAAATTGAATGGTATGGTATGTTTTTATTTTAGTTCTTTGAGCTGAACAACAGGAACAAGGTGTCACTTTAACATCATGGGGTGTGTCTATCTTCTACCTAAAAAATGAATAAAAAAAACAGACAATTTAACCCAAGTTGGAATCACAAGTGTTTTGCAATGAAACTGTGATAGCTGAGCCTAGCCTAAATCTCTACCTTCTTCTGCTGAAAGCAATAACATATGGATAAGCTCCTCGGTGACCTTTTTCTTCAAAAAGAAATATTTAATTATCTTATTAGCTATGGGTTATACTGGTAATTAGTAGGCTAGAAGCCCAGTTCCAGTTTCAGAATTTGTATGAGGGTATATGGTCATGTACGGAGCCTATCCCGTGCTTTGACATTTTAAATTACCTGCCTAAATATCCCAAAATTTGGAATCTCAATTCTGAGGGTTTTGAATTATTTTATTTTATCCCAATTGAGTTCTCAAAATATAAAAGGTATCTGAAAGATATACAATATTCATGGCTAGGCCTATGCTTTATTCATTCCTACAAATTTCTTTAACAATGGATTTCAGTTTATAATCTTCCGAATGTCAAGAAGAAAAGCTTCAACACTGAGTTCCGGTACTCATTTAAAATCAAGGAAATATGGTAAATTATTACTTGATTCTTTGTTCACATTACCCTATTTACAGATCTAATCGAGCTGTAAATTACTCTGAGTTTACTATCCATGGGTATATTGGTCTGAAATTGGCTAGGTCACTGGGAATTCATTTAAGTAGACCTTAAATTACAGGTTGGATTAATCTAGGCTAAATCCATGTTTTCGTCAGCATTAGGTAAACAGGAAGGGTGTGCGTAAGCACAGGATGGTTGGCCCCCAACCCCCCATTGCACTTCCTTGCTGAGGAGATCAGCACTGCCGGTAGGGACTGTAAAGTCCAATGCAGTATTATTTACCTTATTATTTTATGGATGAGATAATTGGTAATTGCATGTTAAGTTCTAGTTGAGGGGCTTCTAGCTCAAGGCTGTACTCATAGGGGGGGGGGGGGTTGAACCCCCCCCTCAAATGTTTGTTTGACTTGTAAAAAGATAACAAATTGGATATAAACAAATTATACCTGAGTCATCTACCTTACAACCAGAAAATGTAAAGACTACAGTTGCCTTCTCTCCAGTTCAGACATGATAAAGCTGACCTAATAAATACATTCTGCATTGTTAGGAATATTGATAATACCACCCCAACTCACTTTTTCACTTTTACAGAATACAGTAGCCTAGTACCTGTCAACACCAACACAAAATATACCCACCATGTTCACAGAAAAGATTAGGCCAAAACTCTTTATCTAGCCAAGTGTAGAAGACGTGGAATGCACTTCCATCAGAAACAGTTGCAAGTATCACAGTCCAGTCTTTCAAAAGTAGTTTAGCCTCTACAGATTTCGGTAAAATTCTACTTTAGCTACTTTTGACTATCTTGGAAAGGGGTTAGGGTAAGAAAAATGAGACTTTCAGGGATGGGTCTACAGGCTAAAGTATGTCCTGGGAAGATATTTTGAAGTACCCACCTCTACTCCTTCTCCCTCTAGAGGGTCCTGACCTTTGATGACCTTATCATTATCATGAAACTTATCATGAAATGTTGGTTAATAATGCCAAATGCTGTTATTGTAAAGAAGAAGAATAAGTAACTTTTATATGATTTTTAGGGGGTGGGGTAACCATCCCTATCCCTAAATAGGGGGTATAGATAATGGGGGGGGGGTAACCATCTAAAACCTTAGAATCAGCATGAAAAAACAATAATGTGTCAACTGTCATCAAAATTCCCTTTTTAATTTAAGTTTAAATTTGCTTGTTTAATTTATTTCTTGTTTGGGTACTTATTGGTGAGCTGGAACACATGCAAGAAGTTAAGTTTCATTAATGCTAATAAAATAAAACAAAAAAGGATAAAAATATAATAGTTTAGAAACAAATTTGGGCTATATATTTGAACATTAGGGGAGGGGGGGGGTGTAAGGGCAAAGCATAGCATATATTAAATATGTAACCTTACCTAGGTACTTTTTTTTTGCTCCTTCAACCCCAAAAAACTAGGTCTTGGAGATAGCAACACCTCACTAGTGTTGCCAGACCACTATACAATGCATAGTTGCATACTAACCTGAGTGAACACTGGGTAATAAGCACAGATGCTTTACAAAAATCTTGTGTGTTCCAGCTAACCAATATGTACCCTGGTTTGTATTAACCTTTAATGTTGCCCCATACTTATAGATTGAATTTTGTCCATTTAATTTACCTATCTAGAAATGGCAAACAATATTTGTTTTTAAATATTATTAATGAATTACTGAGATTAGTGACTTAATGAAAAATTGCTGCTGGTATTTACAGTTCACTATTTATTTTATTTTTTAATTTTAATACAATTTTGAAGTTTTTGTTGCAATAACAGCAATAAGCATTTCCAGCTATAGTTTCCAATCCCATGCTCTGGCTCTAAAACCTACTCTGTAAAAGGCATGATTTGCCACGTGGATCAAAGCCCTACTTGAGCTTGAAAACAAACTAGAACCAATTTTGGCTCTTCACAACAGAATTCCATTTTGTTTTTCCCAAAAATTCCCCAAATGTTGAAGACTTGTCCCCAAATTTTAAGATTTGAGAGTGGAAGCCCTGTCTCTGGTTCTTAAATTATGACCAACAATACTAAATAATGCTGGAAGCATGTTGGCCTTCACTAGCTTCTAGGCTAGAATAGAATTACCTCTTCTCGTGTATGCTAGTGTTTAGAGTTTCAGTTTAGCTAGTCTTGGAGGGTAAGGAAATTCCTGTATGCTATGTATCATTTTGGTGGCACATCTCAACCTTGTATGTCTTTTTTAAAGTATGGGGAGGCTAGAGATTTTAACCAATAATTTGTTAGCATAAATTAAAAATGTGGTCTCTGTTTTGACAAGCAATTGAAAAGAAAAAATAATATCTAATATTTGTGATTTATTGAATAAATATCAAGCAATAAAATTTAAATTTTTAGAATCAGAAGAAAGTCAGCTTTCTTGTAATATGTGAAGAAAACTGAAACACTAAAAGGATATATACATCAAAATAGGATAATTGATATTATCAAAAAGAGGTCCCTTTAGGTAAGTCAATAAACTAATAATTGCAAGTGTTTGATCTTAAACACCTAATAATAACCATATTGATGTATAGCTTAGATTTTTAGTTTTTCTCTGATATATACAATTCTTCCTGGCTCCTTGCTGATAACAAGATGTGAGAGTTTTTGTTATATGGAATTCTGCTCAATTGGATACTTTTTTTTTTCCTAGTCCTTTGTACAGAGGACTAGGCTAGGGATACACCAGAGAGCTAATAGAAAATAGCATAGATTATAAAGAAAAAATCCTTGGGTAAACATTACATATAGAAAAGTTATTATAGCCAACTATGGGGCTATTATGACTGACAGTATTTATAAATTGTTTAGATTAGTTGACAATTAGATTTCACTTATGTATACACTTCAGTCTGAGTTAGCCAACTATTCAGCTATCAATAGAGTTCTGTATACACTAGAGAATTAGCTAACTATTTGGCTATTAAGATCCTACTTATAAACTCAAGTTTAAATTAGCCAACTAGTTGGCTATTAAGGTCTCAGTTATATACACACTGAAGCAGTTCCATTATATACACAATGAACAAAAACATTTTATGAATACCCTGTCAGTCATTTTAGCCACCTAGTTGCGTGGAAAATTGTCTTTATATATAAGGTTTGGTGGCTATGGAGTTTTTCTCTGTATATAAACTACATTGTTTTGTATTAGCTGTGTACAGGATTTCCCTGAAGATTAATGACTTAGGAGAACAAGTGGAAAAGGTGCACTTGATCAGCCCCAGAGTTGAACTGGCACCAGCAGCAGACTTCTTAGTATAGATACTGAATTTTAATTCATTATCAATAGTGGCTCAAATCTCTCTCGTTATTTACAGAGGAGATTTAGCACCCTGAGAGAAAATAAGCTAAAGATCTATGCCTATCTAAATTTTCACTGAGAATAGTTTACCTTCATTTTGGGTTTTCAAGCTCTTTCATTGACTAGAATGTACAATTCTTCTTATTTCTGCAAAAATTTATGTAAAATTCACTTAGGGGCTTCTTGCTATTTTTGAGTGTAGTTGAGTTAATGAAACTTTCAAGAATGAATCCAGGGCCAAAAATGTATCCTGGAATGGAATCACCAAGCTATAATGTCTACCCTTTGCTTATTTCAATTTTAACTAGATTATGAGTGTTCAATCTCTTATTCATTGGCTTTGGTTTTTGAAAAATGCAATTCCTGTCCTTTAGAATTTCAAGGTACACTCAGGGTTTTTTCCACTCCTTTATCAATATATCCAATCACATATTCATAAGCATATAGGAGGTTAGTTTCAGTTGATTTCCTTTGTCTAAAGCCATTCTGATTTGGGGTGAACAGATTATTAGAATCAAGGGGCTTAATTACAGCTGAATTCACAAGACTTTCCAATACTTTACCCACAGTTGATGTACTACTAATGGTATGCTACTGGATTCATTAAATAATTTACTCCATGACATATGTTCTGATAAATAAATGTTGAATTTGAATCCCATCAAATAGCCAATGCATTTGAATCTTTATACAGAAGAGCCACATCAACTAGGAAGGATATACCCCTATAACACAAACTTCTTCCTCCCCAGCAGCTTCATGTTTGTCTAGTTCTCCTAAACCATTTAATCTTGTAAGCACTGAACTTAATCTAATTGATTGCTCAAATGAGGAACGTTTTTGTAGGGCCAGTTCTGTACTGAAAACATATAGTACACCCAAATCTCCTGTGGAGCCTGGTAGGTGTCTCTCCATCTTGTTTACAAATTGTGATTCACTCACTTGTGAAATGACAAGACTTTGTATTCTTGTAAATAAAACAGTTGACATTAATACAATTTGTGAAGTCAAGCCTGAACATTCATCTATAAATTTAACTGATGATAAGATTGTGTTAAATGGGGGGGGGATACAAGGATTTTAGCATCCTTAGTGGTGATGAAGGTTGAGGTATTATGGTATATGTGAAAGACTATTTGGAAGTGAACCAAATCAAAGTGGCCTGCAATTTTGAACCTTTGGTTGAACAAATATGGTTAAAAACCTGAATCCCAGGCAACTTTGTGACTGTTGAATTTGTTTATTACAGCCCCAGTTCACCTAATAGAGATGAACCCTTGCTTGCTATTACAAAATCAATAAAACAACTAGTCAACTTTTCAAAGCATATGATAGTAACTGCAGACTTCAATTTACCAGATATCAAGTGGCTGAATGGTGGAGGTTTCCCTAAATCTGAGACATAATATTTTGGAGATAATTGTCTCCTGAGGTGTTTATATGAAAATAATTTGTGCCAGGTGGTTAACTTCAATACAAGATATGGAGCAAACCAGGAACCATCTGTTGTAGATTTACTTAAAGTGGATGATATAGATGATGTTTTATCAGTAAAAGATTTAACACCACTTTGCATAATGATCATGTGTGCATCCTTAGTACACATTGCTTGCTTCCACCTAGAAAACATAAATTTACAAGACATGTGTTTGTTGAGTACCTTAAAGTAACTAATGAATTAACAAACTCTGACTGATCTTTCATTGGAAAACAATATATTGTAAGTGCATGGTGTGAAATGAGAACTTTATTGCTAGAAATAGTTAAAAAACATAAAACAATGAAATTTGTGAAAACAACAAGAACACTTACATTTATCTCCCAAGATGTATGCAATGCTATCAATAAAAAAAAATAGAACATGGACAATTTACAAAGACTCTTTATCCTCAGATATTTGACAAGAAAAGTAACTGCAGAATACAAAGATTTTCTGGCAACAGAGACAAAAGAAAAAAAAATGGAAATGGGCATCACAGAAAAAACCAGGTAGACACTCAGTGACCCATTTAGCATCCCATGGTCAGTTAAATACTAACCATAAGAACATAGCAAATCTACTAAGTGAACAGTTCATGTCAGTATTCACAACCCCAGCTGATACAACTCTACCAGAAGAGCCTAATTACCAAATTGAGATCCCTACCCCAACCCTTAATCTTAATTCTGAGTTAGTCTAGCAGCTGAAAAGGCTGGATCAAAATAAGTCACCAGGTCCTGATAGCATTTCCTCTAGACTATTGAAAGAAAATGTGTAGTTTTAGCTCAGCTACTAACTATTCCCAAGCTCACTAGACACCTGAGTAGTACCAGATGAATGGAGACCCGTACATATTACACATATTCCCAAAGCAGGTAATAGGGATGTGGCTGAGAACTACAGACTGTTAGTATAACATCAACTGTGGGTAAAGTATTGGAAAGTCTTTGTAATTCAGCTGTAATTAAGCCCCTTGATTCTAATAATCTGTTCACCCCAAATCAGAATGGCTTTAGACAAAGGAAATCAACTGAAACTAACCTCCTATATGCTTATGAATATGTGATTGGATATATTGATAAAGGAGTGGAAAAAACTGAGTGTACCTTGAAATTCTAAAGGATAGGAGTTGCATTTTCTAAAACCAAAGCCAATGAATAAGAGATTGAACACTCATAATCTAGTTAAAATCGAAATAAGCAAAGGGTAGACATTATAGCTTGGTGATTCCTTGCCAGGATACATTTTTGGCCCTGGATTCATTCTTTAAAATTTCATTAACTCAACTACACTCAAAAATAGCAAGAAGTCCCTCAACTGAATTTCACCTAAATTTCTGCAGAAATAAGAAGAATAGCACATTCAAAACCAGAGTCAATGAAAGAGCTTGAAAACCCAATTTGAAGGTAAACTATTCTTAGTGAAAATTTAGATAGGCATTGACTGGCCATCTATATCTATAGCATCTATAGCTTATTTTCTCTCAGGCTGCCAAATCTCCTCTGTAAATGATGAGAAAGATTTTGGAGCCACTATTGATAATGAATTAAAATTCAATATTTATTCTAAGAATTCTGCTGCTGGTGCCAGTTCAACTTTGGGGCTGATCAAGTGCACCTTTTCCACTTGTTCCCCTAAGTCATTAATCTTCTGGGAAATCCTGTACACAGCTAATACAAAACAATGTAGTTTATATATAGAGAAAAACTCCATAGCCACCAAACCTTATATATAACTTACCTGAACAGGGCCACTTACTAGGATATTGTATCCTGTTGTGGCACTCTCTAATCTTGGCTCAACATAGTGTGCCTAGTGCACAAAGTCATATCACTTTTGAATGTTATGTATTATGAATAAACACTTCTTTCTGTAGATGCTTGTCAAGATGGTTTTTGAAGCTGTTGAGAGTTGATTCTGACACTGCTTCTTCGGCTAAAAAGTTCTTAAACTGCTCTAACTGGCCAAAAAATAAGATCTCTGTCTAGCTTGTGTTGTTTGTTTCTGGATTTTTGCAGAATGAACCATAGTGTAGATATTAGTTTGACTACGGCAGTATTTGTCGAGCTTGGTTCTCTCTAGAACCTTTATTGATTTGATAGTCTAGATCAGGTCCCCTCTTTTTCTTCTATAGTTTAGGCTTGGCAGCTTCATTTGTTTCAGGTGCTCTTCATATGTCAGTTCTTTTAGTCCAGGGAGTTGGTTGGTCACATGTCTCTGCACCTTTTCGATTTTGATAGCATTGCCAATGTATGAGGGACCCCAGACTATCTTTCCATGGTTAATGGTTAGTCGCATAAAGGCTTTGTAGAGTCTGGTGAAGGTTTTAGTGTCTAAATGCCTGAAAGACCGCCTGATTAGACCAACCAGCCTGCTTGCCTTATTTGTAATGAGATCTGTGTGTTGGTGGAATTTCATCCCTGAGTAAAGATCCCCAAGTCTCTTTCACAATCAGTGTGTGATAAGACTGAGACAGTGTTTGTTTTTGCTAATGTAAGGGTGTCATCAATGTTTTTTGGCTTGGATCCAATCCATAATGTCTTGCACTTTTTAGCATTGAAGCACTTGCACTTTTTAGCATATAAAGACAATTTTCTACCCAACTAGGTGGCTAATATGACTGACAGGGTATTCATAAAATGTTTTCATTTCGTGTGTATATAATGGAACTGCTTCACTGTGTATATAACTGAGATCTTAATAGCCAAATAGTTAGCTATTTCTCTATACAGAACTCTATTGATAGCTAGCTAGTTGGCTAACTCAGACTGAAGTGTATACATAAGTGAAATCTAATTGTCAACTAATCTATGCTATTTTATATTAGCTCTCTGGTATATCCCTAGCCTAGTCTTATGTACAAAGGACTAGTTTGATCCCAGCTCAAAGTTGAAATGTCTCTAGCCTCCCCATACTTTGGAAAAGACAAAATAGTTTTTGAACACATGCTGAGATATGCCACCAAAATGATACATAGCATACAGGAATTGTTGTGCATACAGTATTGTTGGTCCTAATTCAAGAACCAGAGGTCATTGACTGAAACTTGTAAATCAGTAAGCCCTAATGAGTCTCTGCTCAATTCTTTTCCTTAAAAGTTGTCAATGATTGGAACTGACTCTTATAAAACAGTTACATCTGACACTGTTGATATTTTCAAACAAAAGTTGGAACCTGAGTGGTCCTCAAGAGAGTGGAAACTGGACTGGGAAGCTACTCTTCATCCGACTGCACCTGGTCACTAAACAACTTTGATCATCAACTCCAGGGCTTCACAGGGAAAAAACCTTAGATTGCTCTAAGCTGCAATTTAAGGCAATCTATGTATCTTCTAAGCTCTATAAATAATGAAATGGTAAAGATAAAAGCTTGAAAATACTTTCCTGACTAATATTTAGACCCTGGAGTCAAATTCTTTCAAAACTGTATTTGTCAGTTGAAAGAATCTTTACAGGGCATGTAGCTATCAAGGTGTACCTACAGTTAAAGTGGATAATGAGAAGGCTGGAACATGGAAGATTAGTAGTCTAAAACAGCCACACTACAATGTAGCAGCAATTCTCTGTTTATTTTGGGGATTAGATTAGGGGAAAATTAATATCACAGCTTCGTAATGTATGTGACTGCCAGGCTGCCAATCAATATTGTTCTCCCAGAAAATCAAATGATGCTCTTTATAGTTGTTGTGTAATGACAAATGAGCATCAAGCATGTACTTGGGTATGCATTATTTTTATAATACCAATAGCATTGGAGTGTACAACTTGTCCATAAAGTAACAGCAGTAAGTTATATACAGTATACTTCAGAATTTGAATACTATACTCCACTAGCAGACTAGAGTAAATATGATACAATACTTTTGATAAAATTGTACATATAAAATTATAGAGTAAGATCAGATTCACATGAGCAGAACAGATCCAGCACATATCGTATTTTGCTCCGAAGTGTGAATTAAGGTAATTAAGGTTAGTATATGGCTTGCCACTGAATTATATTACATTGTTAGTTGTGATTCAGAAAACTATTGATATATCTAACTGGAAGCTATACTAAGTTACATTTGTTACTTTTCTACATATAAAAGTACTTTTAGCTCAAAGCAAAGCTGTCAAAACACAAGTTGTGCTGCTAAAGTGTCAGGTAGCTTTTGAAAATCTGGCATTGGCAGCTTTGGTGCTTTTTGAACACCTGTGGGTGGCACTACATGATGTATGGCCAATGATGGAGCTTTTATTTCCTTGGCAATGCGTTTATATGACAAGTCAGTTCTCCTAGATGAAGCAAGACAGAAGTCTTTGGATTCCTAAAAATTACCATGTATACTTGAACACACAAGAGGATAGGGAGGAATCCCAAAATATGTTTTGAAGGCCCTCCTGTCCTCCCCTCCCCCAAACTTAGCTTTTATCATCTAGGACAGTGGCTCTTGAGCTTTGGTATGCATACCTCTTGGGGGTACACACAAATTTTTAGGGGGTACATGACTGGCCAACAAAAAATAAAACAACCCTTTAACTCTTGGACTGGCAATTTTATTTATATTTTAGCTATAGTTCACTTAGTACGGGTAACTGAGAAGAGGTACCTTAAATGTTTTGTGGGTAAACAGGGGTACAGTGTCTAAATAAGTCTTGAGAACCACTGATCTAGGGGAACTCCTAGTTAGATCTATGTCAAAGAAAGAGTTTTTAGGTTAAACTTGTGACAGTTGTTAAGTTAATGCTAAAGAAACAACACATATGCTTGTATTTATAGCACTATTGAGCTACATTTATCTGTGTTATTTTTTTTAATTTTGGGTTTTTATGCTTGTTTCTTTTTCTAGACCACCAAGAGGCGCAATGGAGGGAGGTCCAAACATGGACGTGGACATGTTAAGCCAGTAAGATGCACCAACTGTGCCCGGTGTGTCCCCAAGGACAAAGCTATCAAGAAGTTTGTTATTAGAAACATTGTTGAAGCTGCTGCTGTGAGAGATATCTCTGAAGCCAGTTTCTATACCAGTAAGCTTTTTGTTATTTTGTTTTTCACATCTGCTGACTTTATATCTTGGGTAAATTTAATTTAGACAAACAAAAAAGGTAGGAATCAACAGCTTCAAATGCTAATATTCACTAATGTTTGGAAACAAAAGGAACAAAAACAGCATTGTCAGGCCAGTTGAATGAATAAAACTAGCTTCAAATTATCCCTGGATGTCAGTGTTAACTAAGTGTGATGAATAAAAACACATTATGCTATGAGCCTCCAGCATAATTACACAGATCCAACTATCAAGAGAGGATGGTTAGGATATTGTAGGGATCACTTTCAATTCAAATTCAGTGCTTAATTTTGTGGGTTAGTTCTTCCTATTCCCCTCTCTATGCATGTCCTCTCACCTTAGATTAATTAATATAAAGAGGATCTAGTCTGTTATTTGACTGAAGTTATCAAACGCTGCAACATATGTTGTAGACAGAGTGTGTTCCATATTTCCAAATCATTGCATTTGATAATAGACATAAAGCTATATTGTTCATATAGCTGTTCATATATTGTTCATATGTGCAATGTCTCAACATTGCAGTTATTGTTTTTAATATAAAAAAAAAAAAAAAAAAATGTTGCCATTTTTAGAAGCAATAAGATTGCTCTTCAATAAATTATTTTCTGCCATTTTGTACTGTCAGTCAACAATTATGGCCAGCATTGGGTTTGAATGTCTCAAGATTGAAAATTATGAGAAAGCCATTCAGTACAAGGTACGGAAGTCTTACTAAAATCATGCACACTCACCTGATTGTGCCTTTTGTTCTGGAATATGTACTTGAGCAGCCTATAGTAAATTATGATACATCAATTAAAAACTGATGGAAATCAAATAAAAAACAAGTTTTCTGTATCCAGTAAAGTCAATTTTGGAACTTAAAACTAAGAGAAATTCCCCCAAATATGAAGGCAGAGCTTGATGCTACCTCCATCCTCAGTTTGTTATGTTAAAATTTAGTTTCTGTTTTAACTGGTTGGTAATAGCGAGTTTTTTTTTATTTACCTATTTCCTTTCAAAACGTATGCACTGAAAATTTCACTACCGCAAATAAGTACATTGTAACAGTTTGTATTGTTCTTTGAGAATTAGTGTTAAGATTTAGTGTAAAAATCAGGGCTAAGGGAGGTGACAGTCCTCATCATACTTGCACATTGATGGTTTTTGTTAGGTTTTAGCTTTAAAGTTACTCTTTCATTAAAGAACACTTCGTTATCAAATACAGATATCCCCCAAAAGAAAACATGTTGAGTCCCTCGCCTGTCTGTTCATCTACCTTTGCCTCCAGTACAGGAGCGGATCAAGGATTTTTCTTAGCAGGGGGCGCATACTGCGTTGCTCTGATAAAAAATAGTAAGATATAAATATATAACTAAAAAAATAAAAAGCTCTTTACCATTTACAGAAAAATTTGATATTTATTATTTTCTACATAATTTTTAGCCTTTGTACTTCTGACCACTATATTGCTTTTGTACCTTTGTACTTCTGACCACTATATAGCTTTGTATTGTCAAAAAAAAAGGTCTTGAACCATCTTTTGAACTCATGCATTTTTTGGTGAATATTTGTATACATCAAACCATTTAGTATGTCGCCTAATAACTATATATAATAACCTATAACTATATGGCATTGTTTAGTAATTATGATGGTAATGAAGAGTAGGAAATGAAGATTAAGATACAATCGTATATGCGTAAAATATATTTAATACTAGTTCCGTTAATGGTATAAAAAGAAACATTGAACAAAGAGATAGAAATACATAGAAGAAAGTTAAAACGAGGGCTTTAAGCATAGGCAATAAACCATTACCTAATCACTATTTCATTCTAAAAACAGTGCTTTAATAAACAATGTCAACTTTGACGAAATCTCAAAAATTTACTAATAAAAATGTCGCTTTTCATAACAATATAGTGTATCTTTCCACTTTTTAAAGTTCAATATATTTTGCTTAAGTTACGGACTACACAATTTTATTAAAAAAAAGGTCTATTTTTCTCTTTATAATCCCACCATATCTATTTATTACACAGTCGATGTCAACCTCAATATTTCGGTGAACGTTTATAATGGGTAGTCCTGTCAGTTTAGAGTTCTTTGTTAGTATTTCCTCTTCTGTTGTTCCTAAAGTATTCAAATAAACACCAAAATCGTCAAAAAACATGAACTCTAATAAAGATGCAGGTAGATATGTGCTTCAAACTAAGTATATGAGTGGAAACACTCCTTAAAAAAATATGTGTTAGTTATTTTTGTATTTGACAGGTGTAGATTAGTGATTTAAATTCTCAGGGCTTCAAGCTGTGGTAGATTTTTAATTAAATTTTTTTTTCTAATTTTGAGATTTTTAGATACTCAATTCAAACGTTTAAATCTTGATATGTCTGTTGAACACAAAAATAAAAATTTGATATTTTGTTCAAATTTAGCATAAAGTAAGAAAATCGTCCGGAAAAAAACTTTGATTTATAGACAACTAATCGTGGAAATGTGATAGGATGGCATGTACAAAAATAAGTATAAAAATTGTCAGCTATATAATAGCAGTGTATACAATTTTATGGGCAAATGTGTGCTGTCCCTATACATATTAAATAAATAAAAACAAGTTCTTTCAACTGAAAGTAAAGAGCAGCATTAATACTTAACACGAACAGAAATTATTACGTATATGAGGGGGGTCGCCCTCTGCTCAATACCTCGCTCTTTGCGCTGAAGTTTTTTTTTAGAACTTCTAAAAGAGTTTATTATTCTAATTAAACGGCCTTTGTGGTTTACGAGTCATTCTTAAATAGCTGGAACAACACATCAAACTTTTGCCTAAAGAGTGAATTATTGAGGAGAGGGCAACCCCCCTCATATAAGTAATAATTTCTGTTCATTTTAAGTTTTAATGTTGCTCCTTACTTTCAATTGAAAAAACTGTTGTTAGACAAATTTTCGTTTCATAAATTTATATAAATTTAATTTGTGATCGTTTTCTAAATAATGCTTGGAAATCTGGCTCCCACTCCATGGAAAAATCTCTTCTTCCCCAAAAAATTCCTCCATAGAAAGATACTCCCACGTAACTCCCATCCCCTCTACCAGAAAATTTCCCTTAAAAAAGTGTATACTTCCCAATAATCAATAATATATGCAAACAATAGGCAAAGTTCATGTCTTGCAGCCCCGGAGACTGTGGGGGGGGGGGGGGGTAATGTCATCCTCAAAGACTTAGTTATTAGATTTTTGACTATGCTGAAAAAAATGGACATTTCAAAATTTTGATCGGGTGACTTAGGGGAAAAAATGAGCGTGGGAGGGGGGCTAGCTGCCCTCCAATATTTTGGTCACTTAAAAAGGGAACTAGTAATTTTGATTTCCAGTCAAATGAGCTCTCTCCCGATCTTATATGATCACTTGTTCGATACGATCACCCCTGGAAGAAAAAAAAAACACGCATCTGTGATCTTTCCTCCGGCAAAAAAATGCAAAATTCTACATTTTTGTGCATAGGAGCCTGAAACCTTAACAATGGGGTTGTCTGGTATGCTGAATCTGATGGTGTCATTTTCCGTAAGATCACTTGATATTTTGGGGGTGTTTCCCCCCTTTTTTTAAAAATGGGCAAATTTTATCAGGCTCGTAATTTTTGACGGGAAACATTTGATGAATTTTACGTATGTTGAATATGCATCAAATTTGATTCTTTTGATGTATCTATTGTTATAAAAACTCTGTTTCCTAGAGTTTCGGTTACTATTGAGCCGCATACTTGCAGTTCGTTACCACGAACTGTTTGAAATATAACTATATTTTGTGACTGTTTGGTATTGAGAAGGTGAGCAATTCTGAAGTAATATTGTAGTTGCATTCCCTTTCCATGGTGAACTCAAGTGGTGGATTTCCACTTTTTTCGACATTTCATTAGTAAATGTTTGAATAAAAAAAAATCGACGCCATTTCACAATAAACACATAATTATTTGCCTTTTATAAACAATTTTTTGAAATCTCTTTTTCTTAATTGATTACTCCGACCATTGAAAGAGTATTTCGAATCATATGCTTAGTTTTAAGTGTATACCTCTACGAACCCTTATTGAAGTTCAGATATTTCTAAAGAGTCCAGCCTTTATTTTAATGTTTAGAACAGACTCATCCTAATGTCTGTTGGGATGAACAGAGGCGGTGTCATATAACGCAGAGCTTTAATTAGATGAAAATAGGCAGTAAAGTGGCCACTATTTGCTAATCGAAATCCAAAACGTAAATTAATAATATCTTTGCACTTCTTATGCATTTACTTTCTACTATACAAATCCCCCCAAAAAAAAACAATGTTGTAAAAACCACCCTGCTTCACATAAAAAGCAAACCCGAATTTTATTACAGCCAAAAAATAATGATATCAATTTCTTCGCCTCTGTGCCATAGCAAGACTTAAAAACAAATCTTTGACAGTAAAAAGAAGTTTAAATATTGTTTTTCAGCACTGTTCTGACAGCACAATCCTGATATATTATTTTGACAGTCTAAAGAAGTTATGATTTTAAGTTTCCCCTTCTTTTTAATACGAAATGGAGATTTTCACCTCCCAGTTGGCTTTTGAGGTAATACAGACATATTCTCGTGATAAATCTAAATTTAATGAAATACTTTTAGGTGGTATGCGTCATCAGTAAAATATAACAGAGACCACACAAAGTAACTAAAACTTTGTTTCGAACTTGTTTGCAAAAAGAAACAGTCTTATCAATTAAAATATTATTTATAACTCAAATATTAAACACCAGCTTCAAAAAATAACTTTAAAGTGTTACAGTGTCCCAACACCAAATCTGCCAATGCGTTAGCGGGGGGGGGGGGGCCTCAATCATCTTTCTGAATCTAAATTATATTTGTTTTCAGCCTATAACCTACCCAAGCTGTATGCCAAGCTGCATTACTGTGTCTCTTGTGCTATTCACTCAAAGGTGGTGAGGAACAGATCTCGTGAAGAGAGAAGGAACCGAGCCCCACCCCCTCGATTTCAGAGAGCAATGCAGGCAAGTTTGAAAGACTTGGTTTTGCATATAATCCTAGACAAATAACTTAACACCAGTGAACATACGTGAAAACAGTTAGGATGGGAGTTCATACGAAAAATTTTGTCTAAATTACAGGAATGTTATCCAACTTAGCGTGGAATTTTTATATATTATATTATTTGAACTCTTAACTTTAAACTTAAATTCACATCTAAATGATAGTTTCGTTTCTACTATATACTCCTGAACTGTGTTGTATTGGAAATTTAATGTCTATAATCACTTTTAGAACCAAACGTGTCTTTTCAGTAGGTTTATTTTTATTAATAGCTTTTTTACACGTTTATATATATTATATATATATATATATATATATATATATATATATATATATATATATATATATATATATAGTTCGAGGTTATATACTTGAGAAGAAAGATACAACAGGAAAGTTACCGGCTCATAGACAGTCAATATCTAAGAGCCGTCCTCAGCAAACTATATACGTGAATAAAATAAAACTTACAATAAAAAGGGATCTTTAAAACTACAATTGAAAAATTAAAACAGTCCCAAAATTGTTACTTATATTAACTGAGCGTTTTAAGAATATATTGATATTAAAATGGCTAAGCCATGTTAATGGCATCTAGTCATAATATTGACAATAATTCAGGAACATGAGCAATTTGAATGTATGTATCTTAGATACTGCTGCAGAACCTGATCAAATCGAAAGTATTTATCAAACACGCGGCTTTTTATGTCTACGTTTGATGGCAAAATTTTTTAATCGGTGTGAACTTCAGCAAGCCCTAAATTACACTATCAGTACTTTTAAAATGGATTCTAGTCTCTTCGTCGTACGGAATTTCCGAGTTTGTCTCTTTTTGAAAATGATCTCAGTTGCTGTTTGATTTTACCTAAGAAATATTGTTCAAAGTGAGTTTGCTCATATAGACATGTTAAACTTCAAATACATTAGTGAATATGTGAATGTAGTGAATATGAATACATTAAAGAAATGTTCTAAATGCAACACAGGTGATAGGATTCAAATTGCATCACTATTTAAAACATACATCTAACAGTTTTGTAAAAATAAGATAAAAGAAGTAATGGTAAAACATTAGGTTTTTTAATTTCGCCTATGGGCAAATGTAAAGTGAGAATTAAAAAATCAATTATGACACTTTTACATAGTATGTTCTAACTATTTTTGTTTTCTAGGATCAACGCCCTGGAGCTGGTGGTCCTCCTGGTGTGAGACGCTAAATTTTAGCAATTCTTTGTGGCTGATATACAAATAAAAGTATCTGCCTTATTCTTCTTCATTTGCTTAGATGTCTATTTCTATAACTATATTTTAAAGTCTGAAGTAATATTTGTCTTAAGGATATAATGATTAATATGGCGCTGTGGTGGTGCTGTCCTATTTCGCGCCCGGGGCAAAATATTGATTAGACCCCACCCCCTCTGTCTTCGAAAATCTCCAGGCCAAATTTTAACATATATTAACAACAATTTTCCATTCATTTAAATCTGAGTTTTCTTACTTTAATGTCTGCAAGTTTATTATTTTGATCGTCCCAATTGATTGCATCTAATTCTTCGCGTTCAATGCTCATTAACGCTAAATCATTTAGTCGCTCATGGCCCATAGTTGATCTGACCCCCCCCCCCTCTAGCATCGAAGAGTTGACAACAGCTATAAAAAAATGAAAATTAACGTACATCTGGAGTCGATGAGGACGGCAGAGATGCTGAAGACATTCCTTCGAGCATGCATAACCGTTTAGACTGCTCTCCTAGTTGTCCTCTGAAATTACGAAAAAAAACAAAAAATTAGGCCAGGGGCATACTGTTTAAACTCTTCAAGAAGGGCGGTGCGCTAATCTGTGACAGCTGTAGGGGCGTCAACTTAACGTCTGTGTCTATTGAAATACTAACCACAGTCATATTACAAGTCTAAGAGCATTCCTAGACTCAATTCTCAGGGAATGGGACTAACTAATATATAAATACTCTTCATTGATTGAGAATTACTTTAAAAAAAAAACTTTCCCAAAAAGAAGTTTTTCAAATAAAAGTAAAGGCCATTTTAAACTTAAGCTCAGCAGATACAAATACCTTTTAAAATTCAAACTCAAAACGACCAGAAATTATTATTAAAGAATAAATGAAACCCAAAACGAACAGAAATTATACAAACGATCATAGCAAAAACATACTACAAGTAATAATATAAATGAATAAATAGATTCTAAAGTGAGTAATGCTTAGATTGAATATGAATATCAAGCTTAAAACGAAAAATTAATATTTTCCTATTGAAGCATAAATGAAACTTAAAACGAACAGAACTTTCAATTTCCAATCAAATGAGCCTTCGATGAAGTTTATACGAGCATCCCTTTCATAAGAACCATACATGCCCTTAGGGCATAACTTAGAACGCCTTCCTCTGTGCCCTGGGGGGTTCTATTGACACCAGATTTTTTCTTATCCGACGTTTGAACTATTTTTAACAAGATGTCTATCTAAAAATTTTCATCAGATAGGTTTTGAAAAAGAAGGCGTATGGGGAGGGGGGGGGGGGCTAGCTGCCCTCGGATATCTTTTGACTATTAAAACGTAAGCTCGAACTTTCAATATCCAATCAAATGAGCCCTCTGAAGTTTATACGAGCATCCCTTTCAAACGGACAATATATGCCCCAGGGAAGAACTTGCAACGTCTGCCCTCGGGCCCTGGGGGGTCGTGACGACACCTGAGTTTTTGTTTTCTGACTTGAGAAATTTTTAACTTTATGGCTATCTCAAAATTTTGATTGGATGCATTTGGGAAAAGGGGACGTGGTGGGGGGCTAGTTGCCCTCCAATCTCTTTCGACTCGAAAAAACTATGCTAGAACTTTTAATTTCCAATCAAATGAGCCATCTCTGAATTTTTTACGAGCATCCCTTCAATAAGAACCATATATTTGCCCATGGCATAACTTACAACACCTGGCTTCGGGCTTTGGGGGGCTGTGTTGACCCCTTAGTTTTCGTTATAGGGTCATTGAACTATTTTAAAAAAAAGCTATCTTAAACTTCTTTTCGAATGGATTTGAGGAAAAAAGGGCTTGGAGGGGGGGTGCTAGGTGCCCTCTCATCTCTTTTGACTCTTAAAAATAGAACTAGAACTTTCAATTTCCAATCAAATGATCCCTCTTTGAAGTTAATACGAGCATCCCTTCCATAAGACCCATAGACCCCCAAGGCATAACTTACAACACCTGCCCCTGGGCCCAGATGGAATTTGTTGACCACGGAGTTTCTGTTATATAATCTTTGAACTATTTTTAAAAAAATAGCTCCCATCAAATTTTTACTTGATGAATTTGGGAAAAAAGGTTTGGGGGGGGGTGCTGGTTGCCCTCCAATATCTTTGGACGCTTAAAAAATAAACTAGAGATGCCAATTTTCAGTTACATGAGTCTTCTCTGAATTTCATACGAGCATCCTTTCGGTAAGAACCATATATGCCCCGAGGGCATACCCTTCAGATCTTGTCTCTGAGGACTTTCTGGGTAGTGTCCTGTTCAAACGTATAACTCCCAAGATTTTCAACTGCGCTTAACAAAATGGCTATATCTAAATTTTGATTGGATGTGTTTGGGGAAATGGTGGGCGTGGAAGGGGTGTCAGTTGCCTTAGAATCACTTTCGACTATTAAAAAGGGAACTAGCCATTTAAATTTCCAGTCGAATGAGCTCTTTCTGAACTTTCTACGACAACGTTGTCTATGCAAAATCTTATATGCCCCCAGGGCATAACTTACAACCCTTGCCCTGACGGCTGTGGGGGAGTAGTCATCCTCAAAGACCTAATTTCCAGAACTTAAAACTACATTTAATGAAATTGCTGTCTCAAAATTTTGATTGGATGTGTTTGGTGAAAAGGTGGGCTGGAGAGGGGGTTTAGTTGCCCTCAAATCACTTTCGACTATTAAAAAGGGCACTAGCCCTTTGAATTTCCAATCGAATGAGCCTTTTTTGTAGTTTATACGACAGCGCCTTCTATAAAAAAAAAAAAACTTATATGCCCCTAGGGTATAATTTAAAACCCCTTGCCTTGAGGGTTGTGAGGGAGTGTCCTCCTCAAAACATATTTTCTATCTGGAAATCAACTACGCTGAACAAAATGACTATCTCAAAATTTTGATTGGATGTGTTTGGGGGAATGCTGGGCGTGTGGGGGGGGGATTATTGCCCTCCAATCACTTTCTACTATTAAAAAGGGCACTAGCCCTTTGAATTTCCAATCGAATGAGCCTGTTTTGAAGTTTCTACGACAACGCCTTCTATAAAAACCTTATGTCTCCAGGGCGTAACTTAAAACCCTTGCCCTGAGGGTTGTGGGGGAGTGTCCTCTTCAAAAACATATTTTATATCTGGAAATCAACTACGCTGAACAAAATGACTATCTCAAAATTTTGATTGGATCTGTTGGGGGAATGATGGGCGTGGGGGGGGGGGTGGGGGCTAGTCGCCCTCCAATCACTTTTGACCCTTAAAAAGGGCACTAGAACTCGATTTCCATTCGATTGAGCCCCCTTTAAAGTTTCTACGATGACCCCTTCCATATGAAGTGCCTCTGGGAAAAAAAAAAATAATAATAAAACATTGGAGCCGTATGGCCTTTACTATAGGCAACGCTATAGGGTTGCCTCTGAGATGTATTTGATTCTGTAGATCGACAGTTTTAATGGAAGATTTTGAATTATTACGGAATACCTGTTAAACCAGTTATATTGATAATCACTCTAAAAAAGATAGTGAATGTTGTGTGTCAGAAAATGGGAATACGCCTTTCGTCGTTATAATGTCTCGGGGCTGGAGCTCAGCTCCGTGATGTCTGCCGAGGTTTTGTAGACGCCCTATGCGCCATTACCCTACGCTGAACAAAATGACTATCTCAAAATTTTTATTGGATGTGTTTGGGGGAATGCTGGGCGTGTGGGGGGGGGGCTAGTTGCCCTTCAATCACTTTCGACTATTAAAAAGGGCACTGGCCCTTTGAATTTCCAATCGAAAGAGCCTTTTTTGAAGCTTGTACGACAACGCCTTCTATAAAAAATCTTATAGGCCCCCAGGATATAACTTAAAACCCTTGCCCTGAGGGTTGTGGGGGAGTGTCCTCCTCAAAAAAATATTTTATAACTTGAAATCAACCACGCTGAACAAAATGGCTATCTCAAAATTTTGATTGGATGTGTTTGGGGGAATGATGGGCATGGGGGGACTATCTGCCCTCCAATCACTTTTGACTATTAAAAAGGGCACTAACCCTTTGAATTTCCAATCGAATGAGCCTTTTTAAGTTTCTAAGACAACGCTTTCTATAAAACCTTATGTGGCCCCAGGGCATAACTTACATCCCTTGCCCTGAGTGCTGTGGGGGAGTCTCCTCTTCAAAAATATATTTTCTATCTGGAAATCAACTATGCTGAACAAAATGGCTATCTCAAAAATTAGATTGGATGTGTTGGGGGAATGAGGGGCGTGGGGGGGTAGTTGCCCTCCAATCACTTTTGACCCTTAAAAAGGGCACTAGAACTCTCGATTTCCATTCGAATGAGCCCCCTATGAAGTTTCTGCGACGATTCCTTCCATATGAAGTGCCTCTGGGAAAAAAAATTATAATAAAACATTGGAGCCGTATGGCCTTTACTTTACAACGCTATAGCGTTGCCTCTGAAATGTATTTGATTCTGTAGATCGACAGTTTTTATGGAAGATTTTGAATTATTACGGAATACCTGTTAAACCAGTTATATTGATAATCACTCTCTAAGAAGATAGTGAATGTTGTGTGTGCACAGAAAATGGGAATACGCCTTTCGTCATTATAATGTCTGGTGTCTCGGGGCTGCAGCTCCGTGATGTCTGGCGAGGTTTTGTAGACGCCCTATGCGCCATTACCCGGCTCTGGAGGATCTAAGGTAAACAATCACTCCTTACTGACGTACAAATAACAACTCAATAGGGACAAATCCTTTGTTCGGACTCGCCCATAAATTCCTATATTTTAATGCGCTCCTATAAAATGCCTATATTTTGGCTAAAACCCTATATTCCTATATTTTCGGCTGAAGAGCACTAAGAACATTGCTCATGATTTGCAATTTTCACTGCTCGTTAAGTAAACCAAGATGTGCTTTTCTTTGCCTTCGACTCTGCTTGTAGACTGTGCCGTCTTTCGGTGTAGATCGATAATTAATTAATTACAACTGTTGAGCTGCTTGAACTTAACTAATGTTTTGTGTTGGGCTAGCAGTCTGCTTAATGAGACTGGAGTTCTTTCTTGTGACTTATGCGTTTCCTGGCTGAACGAAAGCTATAAAAGGATGATGCAAATACGGCCCAGTTTCGGACATATCCACATTTTTTTCTTTTTATGGCCTTTTAATCGTGGGATGCTATTTGCAGGTGATTTTTAGTAATTAAGTATGGGGCCTACCAAATTTAGTAGTTCATGGCTTGCAAAGACGGATTGCAGTGGTAGAAAGATTGGCAAATGGTGTAAGACTGGGAACGATCAGTACTCGTTCTCTTTCAAACTCTGCTTGAAAAATTTTTGTTGCACAGCTGTTGTTGCTCAGCTAAACCAACATAAGCGATCTGCAGAACACAAAGCCGCTTTTACTGCTCAACTACATCCACTACAGCTTCACCTGACCGGACAATCTCGAGTTGATGGAACAACCAAGGATAAATTATTAGTTGGTACAAACATGTTTTGTGAGCATGATGCCGATTATAAAGCTGAGTTAATATGGGCACTTCAGACGGTACAGAGTTCCATGTCTGCTAACTCTTCAGACCATATTGTTGCAACCTTCTCTGCGATATTCTCCAGTAAGATCCCCGACGGAATGTTCCTATGTGCGAAGAAACACACATATCTGACCACGGATGCGCTGCATCCTTACTGTAAGCAAATGCTTGTGAAGGACATTCAGTTATATTTTGTACTAGGATATGGTAAGACAACCAACACCGCTGGTATTAAAGAGTTTCAGATACGTGTTCAATATTGGTCCTCATACGGATACGAAATCCAGAGCAGACGTTTATGCACAAGTTTTATGGGCCAAGCAACAAGTGATGACCTGTATAGGAAGATTATGTCAGCCATTGAGTAGAATCAGCTGTCACTTGAAAAACTGTTCACGCTTGGAAGTGACGGACCTAACGTCAACAAAAGCGTTTGGAACAAGTTCAATGCCGAAAAAAATAAAGTGATGGGAGATGGGAAAGGGAATGTTGAACATTGGTACTTGCAACATCCATATAATCCATAATGCTTTCTTGAAAGTTCTTCTGGTGTTCGGAGAAGAAAGTTCCGATTTTGTTATTCTTCTGTATTTATTTTTTGCGGCTGGCCTGCAAGTTGTGAAGACTGTCGAAATTGCCAAAAGAAAATGGGAGTGCCAGAGAGTGCTTTCACGAAGCATGTCCCAAGCCGCTGGCTGACGATCGGACGTGCCCTTGCTAGAATCATGCAGCAGTGGCCGGCAATCTTAGATTACTTCCTAAACTTCGTGCCGAAAGAGGAAAAACTGATTCTGGAGATTGTGGCTTATATCAAAAGTGCGACGATAAAGGCCCAAACCGAGTTTGTTCTAGCCTCAGCAGAACTGTTCATGAGTTTCACCCAACTGTTCCAGAATAAAGAGCCTCTCATTTAGGTTAGGCACTCAGAGATCAAAAGACTAGTTGTGACGCTTTGCGGACGGGTCTTTACTCGAGATTTCGTGACCGAGACTGAAAATTTCTTACCAGAAATGTTGAACCTTGCTGAAAAATTTGCAGAAAAGCCCATAGTTTCAAAAAATGTTGAACGAGCTTTTGATGAGAAAGCTACACTGAAAGACAAGGCCATTTTCCATGTCAATGTCCGAAAACATTTTATTACGGATATTCGCCATATTTGGAACAAATTTCCTCTGGAAGAGGATGGTTTTCTAGAGGCTTTACGCTGTTTGAGTCCGATCAAGCAACATGAAGGATTCGAGAAGCGTTGCAGACATAGCGGTTGTGGCACGCGAGATCGCGATTGGAGTAAGCTCAGACGCCGCTCAGGCTGAGTGGCTGCTTTTGCGAACGGAAACTGGATCCCGTGAGAACAGTACTCGGATCTATCATTTTTAGAACCATTATTTTGCACTGGTGAATGAGCGCGGGGACAGCAAGTACCTGGAACTTACCAAGCTTATCAAAGCGGTGCTGACGTTGCCGCACGGCAGCGCAGATGTTGAGTGTGGGTTCTCGCGTTCTGGTAGGATTCTCAGTGAAGACCAGGCGTTATGTCAGAACGTGTTCTGGATGCGACACTCATGGGATATGACACGTTGAGGCTTTATGGAGGAAAACCAGAATCGTTTGTTATTGCAAGAGAGCTGATGAATCTTGCACGTTCTACACAGTCTTGGTATCAACGATATCTGGATGAAAAGAAAAAAGAAGAGCTATCTGAGAAGGAGAAAGCAGCTTTCGAAGAGGACAACACGCAGAAGTTGCAGGAGGTCCACGACAAAAAAAAAAGAAATCAGCAGCAACTCTATAAGAAAATTAAAAATAAATTTTCTTGTGAATTATTATCGCTTCTAATCAGCAGTTATACCAAACCACTCCTGCTCAACTCATCCTCAGGGCTATAATGTGGTGTTCTCCTCCCCATAGTATAGTGCAGACGGTTTGATATCATTCTATTTTCCCTTCTTGCTTTAGTTTTGTTTTTTTCGGTTTAAAGCTTTGTCCAACAGGCAATATTTAGAAGTCCTCCAAAAATAAATTCCCCCCCCGATCCCAAATCAAATTGCAGTGAATGTGCCATAGTGAAAGATACCCATCATGGCTGGTCAAGCACACTTTCTCAAAGTTCAAATGATAGCTCCAATTCGGAGAATAGGACAATGATAAGTGTAGGGGCTAATGTAACCATAAATGATGATAATGGGTTTCAAGAAGTCCTCTCTAGAAGCTCTAAAAAAGGAAAAAAATCTCCCCGATCAAAAGTATTTCTCCTCTCCCTGCCCAAGATCCTCCCTCCAAAAACTTAGGAATTTACCTTAAAATTACTCCTACTACCCCTTTCAAAATAAAAATAATCACTGCAATAAGAGTTGCAATTTTTAAATTGCTAATATCAATGTTCTCTCTTAATATTAACCGTGATGGATCTCTGCTAATAGCTGTAGAAGATCAGAAATCAGCATATACAACAATTAACCTAAAATCCCTTCTGAATACCCCAATTATTGCATCTAATTGGAACCTAAAACAATCACCAACAAAAATAGTAGTTTATAATGTTCCTCCAGAGATATCCACTCAGGAGTTAAAAGAAGGGCTCTCAGATAGGGCTGGAAACACAATCCCAGTTGAGGATGTTACCCAACTTGGCAAACCTAACCCTAATGGCCTAAAAACTAGTAGATCCTTCTTATTCACACATAAGGAAAAAATTAATATTCCAGAAAAATTATTCCTATTTGGGCTAATCAAACCACACAAGGAATACAAACCAAAGCCTATCCAGTGTCAGAAGTGTCTCAAACTGGGACACAAAACAAACAAATGCAAAACTCTACGAGAGTATAGTAATTGTAAATCTTTCCATCCAAAAGAGTTGACAATTTGCAACAAAACTCAGCCTACATGCATCAATTGCAAAGGCCCACATGAATCTACAAATAAATTATTATGCCCTGCATACAAGAAAAGAGCTCTAACACTCCAAATAGCAATAGAGAAGGACATCCTATACCCCTTCGCAGCAATGTAAGCAAATACTGCCCAACAATACCAAATAAAGCCTACAATGAAACCAACCAAGACCCCAAGTACAGTGCCCCCCATGCAGCAAGTACCCCCTCGCCACCCCCCTCTTCTAAGCCCCCTCGCGCCCAGCCCGCTCAGAAGGAGTCACCACGCCAACAAGCCACCTTGTCCAGTGAGATGAGGTCAGCCTGGCCCCCCCTCCCAAGAAGAAACAAACCAGAAACACTACCAGGAATTAACCCCTTAACCGACAAACAGGATGCACAACCAAAAATACAATCCCCAAATATATGCTTATTTATTCTGAACTGTAATGCAGTTCAGGCCATGAACATACATCAACTACAGAAAACAAAAATCATTGCAGAATTGGCAAAAATCTACATCCCAGATGATATGCTCATTCAAGCAAAAAAAAGATCTTGCTTTACTTTTAACAAAGCTGAATATTGATACACAGTCATATGAAGAATAAATCAACAACACAACCTTTATCAATACTCCAGTGGAATGTAAGATCACTCACAAAAAATAAGCTAAATGAACTATTATCTTTTATGAATAATAATCTCATTAATATTGCTTGTCTCCAGGAAACTCATTTAACCCAAAATCAACAAATTAAGTCTCTGGGATATACTATCCTCAGAAAGGATAGATCTTCAGAGAGAAAAGGAGGTGAGGTAGCAAAATTGTGAATAATAATATAAAATTTTGTGGCCTCAATTTTCCAGATTTTGCAAATGATGTTGACGCAATTGGTATCAGTGTTTGGCTGAATAATTTAAAAACCTACATAATAAGCTTTTATAACCCTAATGGCCAAACTACAGATGCCAATGATTTCTTTAATTATATAAATAATTCTAATATGTTAAAAAATATCATTATTTGTGGAGATTTCAATGCCCACAGCCTTTTGTGGGGGAATAAACCAGCAAAAAAAGCTGGTAAATTCATTGAGCATATGACTTCAAATAATAATGAATTAGCAGTTGCTACCCCTCCAAACCTGAATACATATTTCAACCCCAAAAGTGGCAGATTCTCCACAATTGACCTACAAATTGTGTCATAAATTTTTTGAATAAAATTCACATAAATAAAATTGATAGTCTATGTACTGACCACTTTGCTATAGTTTGCTCCCTAAATGAACCTGCTGAAAGTATATCTCATACCTCCAAATATATCAACACTAAAGCAAATTGGTCTATGTTCCAAAATAAGCTAAATGATGAAATTTCAAGTTTCACCCAAATTTCATGCGTTTCAAACACAACAGTTGACACACATGCTGAAACCTTGACATCTTTACTAATAAATACAGCTAATCATGATATCCCCAGGACAACACCTAAGAAAACATTCTCTAAGCACATTCCTGAAGTATGGTGGACAAATGAGTGACTAAATAAATTGAGAATACAAAAGGCACCTAGGACAGAATCAATAAAAAAAACCATCACCTACTGCACATTCAAAAAAATTACATGCAAAATATAATCTAAAAAGGACTATAATAGATGCGAAATATAAATAATAGAATAGTTTTGCAGATAATCTCTCCAGAGAAACACATGAGCCAATTATACACAAAGTTATAAGCCACATCTGTGGGAAAAAGACTTCCCCCAACCAGTCCTGTATGAGCTTATACATAATAATACCCATTATGACAATGATAATGAAAAAGCTAACCTATTTGCAACTCTTTTTGTTAAAAAGCTAACTTCAAATAATCAAAGCAAACTGTCCCCAATTCATATGAACCCAAGTTACCAACCACGTCCAGGATCCGAGTACATAACTAATCCACTCTCAATCCAGGAATTGAATAATGCAATACATCATATTAGGAACAAAACTAGCGGCAGCTATGACAATATACACCCTACAAGGATAAAGAATCTCACACCTTCATACAAACAAGAACTGCTAAATTGTTATAATCACGCTTGGGCATCTTCTATGTTCCCCAATATATGGAAATGTTCGTCCCTCCTACCAATCCTAAAGAAAAATAAACCCAAAGATAACCCTGAGTCTTATAGGCCCATAATGATTACTCCTGTGCTGGGGAAAATAATGGAGAAAATGATCTATCACAGACTCCTCTGGTTTGTTGGGAAAAATAATATGACCCCTCACACTCAAACTGGATTCAGGAAACACCACTCCTCAACAAATGCAATAAATGAATCTTTCTCAAAAAATAATGTCCTAGTTGCAGCTTTCCTAGATTTTGAAGGGGCATATGACAATGTGAACCACCAAATCCTTTTAAACAAACTTGCAAACCTTGGAGTACCCCCTAAGCTAGTATCTTTTATTAAATCCTTCATAGAAGTGCGAAGTTTCATTGTTTGTGTTGGTTCAGGCTCTTCACCCCAAAAGACAATAACCAAAGGCCTACCTCAGGGAACAGTCCTCAGTTGCCTCCTATTTGCCCTATATCTCTGGGACATGAACCTACCCCACACGAATCTACAATATGCTGAAGATCTTGTGCTATGGTCATCTGGCAACACCTTTCAGATAGCACAGTCAAATCTGCAAAAATCACTTTTCCAGTTTGAAAAATTCTCTCAACATTCAGATTTACCCATTGCACCCACCAAGTCAAAAATAATCCAATTTCACCGGAAGCGAAAGCATATTAATGCAAAACTAACTCTAAATAAAACAACTATTCCAGAAGATAATCATATTAATTACCTAGGTCTTATGCTTGACCAAAAACTTAATTTCCACCTCCACATTTCAAACACAATAAAAAAATGCTATAGAAAAACAAATATACTAAAAAAACTTCTTTTCACATCATGGGGCTGCAAGGAGAAAACCTTACTCCAGTTTTATAAATCACATATAAGACCCCATATTGACAATGGGCTCATCGTTTATGGTGCATGTGCAAAGACCCAGATGAAAAGAATTGAAACAAAACAAAATGATATAATGCGTCTCATATTTGATCTTAGGAAACCCACAAGCTCCAAGTTTTAGCTCATGGAGAGTAGATTAACAACAATAAGGGCGAGACGTAGCTTTCTCTTGACAAAACATCTTTCAAAAATTGAATCAAATAGCTCACACACACTACATAATTGGTTAAGAAATCCAGCTGTGTATAGAGGCATTGCAGATGAGTATGCCAATATTCAGAAGAAGTTCCCCATACCAGCAAAGTCTATTACACCTACTTTCCCCCGATCCCCCCCCATGGAATTGGTCAAGTTCCATAATAAATAATGACTTCTCAAAGTGGAATAAAGATTTAACCCCCATTGCTTTTGTCCAGAAAAAAAATTGCAGAACTTAATACTATTACCTATAAAAATCACTTCCAAATATTTGTTGATGGGTCAAAAATGAATGAGAAGGTTGCAAGTGGTGTTTTGCTTCCTCACCTGAAAATTGCAATGGGCGAGAGATCATATAATAATTTATCTATAATGTCTGCTGAGGTAAATGCCATACTCATGGCATTAGAACACCTTAAGGAAAACCAACCTTTGATTGCAAATTCAAATAATATTATCATATATTCCGACTCTCTATCAAGCCTTGAGTTGCTGGCCTCAGCTCCAATATAAGTCAATATAAGTTGAACATTGACACTTATCATTGTCTCAGTATTATAGATAATATTGCTTCAAGTGGCATAAAAACTTATTTTCAGTACATTCCTAGCCACTCTAGCATAAGTGGTAATAATCAGGTTGATGAAATAGCAAAAAATGATATAAATATTGAACAGCCAAGTGGGAGAACAATCCCAATTAGAGATATTTACCGATGGAGGCTATCAGATATTAATTTTAATAAGATTAATCCTATCTTTTCCCCCTTTCCCAATAAGAATCTTCCTAAAATTTATCATAGAATTCGTTCTGGAACAAATGGACTAAATTTCCTTGCATTCTCATATAAGTCTTCTAATTCAAGTGTTTCAATTCCCCTGTGCCTTCTTAGCAGGCATTGTAATATGAATAATGAAACAATTGAACATTGCCTATTTGAATGTAATATGCTAACGTCTGCACAACATACCCTGCTTTGTAAACTGTTAAAATGCTTCAAACACTATAAAATCTTACTATCAGCCAAGAGCGTAGCCAACTATACATGCACACAGAGCACAGAAATCGATATCTATCATCTTATCTTTGAACTCCTTGAGTCAAAAGATCTACTGAAAGATATCTGACAATATCTAATAAATAAGAGACGACCAAGCCAGTAGCTCTGTAGCCCCCAGAGTGAAGCAAAAAGAAAAGGGCTAAATAGTATTAACTGAATAGCCCGCCTGCTGTGAATTAGAAGAAGAAATCGAAGACCTGGAAAGCAAAAGGAAAAAACTTATACAATCAGAGCAAGAAAAGAAAACAGTAGCAGATACTCTAGACTGGTTCAGGAAGCGACCGACAGAATGAAGAAGGCTGCTGAGTCCAAGAGTTCCATAGACATTACCCTAGCTGTTTGTTTGCTCCAAGGAGCTGTGAAATCCAGAACAAGTGAAAGAGAGCAGATGGTGGAATCTGCGAGAATGGAGCAATCTCTTGCAAAGAGATAACTGACCTCATATCGAAATTGATGGCCAAGCAGCAGCAAGAGTGATTCCAAGTATTTTACCTGTATCAGTCAATCGTTGGCACGGTATGTGTGTCTGATTTGTTGCTGTTGTTTACTATTCGTACAGTTTGTATTTGAAATAAATAAAAAAAAATGCAGAAACTCAGAAAATGTCGAATTTATGTGACCATGCATCCCACGCCATCTACCATAGATCTGACTCCGAGGACTTCCGAATCCTATATTTGGGCCAGGGAAATCCTATAAAAAAATGAAAGAGCCCATAATTTGAAACGAACCGACCTGTCCGAACCCTGTTTTATTTGACCGTGAAACAGCAAAAATCTGGATATTGCGGTCACATTGACAGTGACCGTCATCATTAGATAAACTAAAAAAAAGTACAAATAAAACACCGACATTTATGCAAAACAACAAATTAATTACACAATGTATAACGCTCTTATTTTCTTCAAAGCAGTTACAGATGCTGATCTCTTTGATTTACCTGTTTCCGGTCTATTGACTTGATTTTTATGTGAAGGTTCACTATTAGGTAAACAATAAGCCAATATCTCAGTTCAAAGCCAGGTTTCTGAATAAGATTTTAAATTTCAATTTTTTTTAAAAACTTCTCTAGAAACTTGTTTCCCTAAAAACCTGTTGATAAGTTTCCCTAAAAACTTGTCTTGTGCCTGCCCCGGTACCTAGAAATCAGAGAGACATTTTCGAACATAATAAAAAGGTCTGGGAAATTAAAAATGTGTTCAGATAGTTCTGTGAGTTTTTTTCCCATCGTCAAATAAAAGGATTTGTCCCTATTGAACTATTATTTGTACGTCATGAAAAAACAATGCGGTCTTTTAAAATATCTATGCGCATTACTGGCCACCAACACTGCAATTGCTAATAACACATCTTTTTCTTTTTTTTTTAAAGGAAATGTGTTGGTGTTAGAATTATTTTTTTCATATGTTAGAGTTCGTTGGACAACTGATTGGGATCTAAATCATCGAAATATTTTACTTTTATTGCTACTTCCTTTTATTTTCAAGAAATGGTGATAACGATATGGGGAAAATGAAAATTTTAGATTCAATTTGCTTTTACTTAACTGCCAACTGAGCCTTCTACTTTATTTTAATGGAAATAAAACTTCAAAAATTACAAAATGATTATAACCTTTAAGGTTGTTTATTTGAAATTTTAGACCCCCAAAATTTCTGCTTCCGGGGCAAGTGCTCCCTCACCCCCCCCCCCCTCCAAAAATAACTGCCTCTGGTCCGGTACTGTTATTTCTGGATTAAGCATATGGGATTTTTTCAGCAATGCTATCTATAAATATATCACAGAAAAGGAGGATAAAATGGAGAAGAGAGGCTTATTGCTAACTCGGTTAGTGATTCAATCACGTAAGTTTATTTAGTTTGGCTGTTCCTCCTGCAGTTGTCAATGAATAAAGAAATATGGCTTTGCTCATAAATGACTCTTTTTTCCATTTTATGTGATTATTCTTTTATTTCTGTAGATATTTCCCCATATCGCTCGGATTAGCAATGAGTTGCATATAATTCTGGGAATGACATGGATATGGTGGTTACTAATGCGCATTATGAATAATGCCTATTCACTTTGAATACTTTTTTTGGCTCGTATATGACACCCAAGAAAAGTCTTGTATTCCAATGCTACTCGCAATTTTTTTTAGAAACATCAATAATTTCCTAATTACTACTCTGTGAGTGGCAAAACTGACAAAATGGCTTTTTAGTAATGGTTCTCTTAATAAAAATAAAAAAATATGTGGATAGCCCATCCTTTCCATCGACTGGCCACTTAGCTCTTCAGTTCATAATTTATTTTATTTTCAGCTGAACAGGCTAATTGGGTCTGTATAATAAATAACTGAAAAAAAGCAATGCCTATTTGCATTGGCTATGGCTTTTGTTTCATCTTTAGTGGAGTTTTAAAAATACCTGAAATAATAAATACTTAAATCTGCATTAAAATACCTTGTATTTTACTCTTACGGCTCGATCAACGCAGATTTACTTTTCAATCCCTGTCGTTGCCACTATTTGTTAGTAGTTTAATGAAGCAATTTTGATAGGTATGGTCCGTGTCATCTGTCCCTCTAAAAAAGATAACAACTGTGACGAAATCTTGATAAAGTTCTGCATCACAATATTTTATTTTATTAAAGTTTGTCTCTTTTTAAGAATAAATCTGAAAATAATAAAAAACAATTTCCACTTCCATCTGTAGATATTCAGTAATTATTGATGGCAAAGTGCATGATGGATTATGAGTCTTACTTTTGTCTATTCTGACAACAGATTTGGCGATTGACTAAGTTGGGTTGCCACTCCTTGGGATTTTTCACAAGTCTTGGAATGTCAGTCCGGAGTATAGAATCTTCGCGAAACTACCTAAATTTAACAGGAACCTCAGAAGGTGTATGTGGTAAACAAGTATATATCAGTTTAATATCTTGGGATTTTTCTTTAAACCTTGGGACTTTTCGCAAGTGAATCTTAGGAATTTGTTATATTCTCAGTGCAGCCCTGCTCTAGCTTAAATGGTTTTTTTTTTTTTTCATCAGTCACCGAGCATGCTTTGTTGCCAGAAAAGGCGGAATAGGAAATCGAAGCCACCTAATGAGGAAAAGCGAGTATGGTGTCAATAAAATGTATGAAATTTTTGCTAAGCTTCATTAAGTACATTTTGCGCTCGGAATGAATTTGAACGATAGAAGTCCCAATGCTTGTAAAAGTAAGTGGATGCTGCTTTCTATCTTCATTCTAGCAGGAAGTGGCGTCGCAACGGATTGGGGGGGGGCACCCCAAACTTTTTGATATCCGGGAAAAATTTGGATCACCAGTCCAAAATTGCACTGAATCCGAGAAAAAGCGGAGTAGTTACAACAGAATCTCAGAGAGTCCAGAATTTCAATCCTTTTTTTATATCAATTCCAAGATCCGGTAGAAAAGGTTCAAAATTCAGTAGTACGATTTATAAATTCTACAAAGGAAGTCCCGTAGTGATATGTCTATTTATTAAATATAGTTACACCTAATCAAAATACGGTTCCAACATTTGTATGACGGGTATATAAACTGCCAATTAGTCCTTTAACTCCCCAAAAAGTATCCTCAGACAGTCAGAGATCCCTCATCTGTAACCAAGCCATGGAAATAAAGAAGTCTTCCTGTCAATTAATAACCAATAATCCCAACTAAAGTTCGTAATTCTTATTGATGGGTTTTTGAAAGTGCGGTTACTTGAGCTACCTATCCCTAGCAGTTTAAGGCCTATAGGCCGGCCGGTACCAATACGGTTCTTCCCACTCACTCCCGCTCTCTTCTGCACTCTCCAAAACAAATGATGATTAACCCCTTTTTTATTGTCTTCATTGTGCATTAGTGATCATTAATCAATTTGTCTCTTCTTTAAGATATTAATAGATGCCTTAAAAATCTTTCTATCTATGTGCCAAGGCAGATTAGAATTCAGGATTGCGGTGTAGGTACTATATTAGCCGTGTAGCAGAGGCGCTTAAGGGAAATAGTCTCCACACTCAGTGGCTGATAATCAAATAAAACATGCTAGATAGTTTCCTCGGTTGAGAAGGAGATACAGCATAGAGGGGAGTGATATAACTTCCATTTAAATAACGAACCATTGAGAAGAAGGGCAACTGATTTCAGGCGGTAATATAGCACTATGTGTAATGTAATATGAAAAGGAGATAAAATTAATTTACTGGGATTAACATTAGATCTTTGCCTAATAATGTCTCGTGAATTGAGGTCGGAGGGAGGACTTGGGTTTAACAAAGATGTTGCTTTCTGTCAGCTAGCCTACATTGTATATAAAAAAAAAAACATAAGTACAATATAAAAATGTAAAATGTCTCGTGACTTGAGGTCGGAGGGAGGACTTGGGTTTAACAAAGATGTTGCTTTCTGTCAGCTAGCCTACATCGTATATAAAAAAAAATATATAAGTACAACATAAAAACATATAGCGATGAACCCGACTGGCCTGTCAAATAAAAATAATTACAATGAATAATAATGGGCACATAAGTAAAATGTAAGTAACATAAGTAAAATCAATAAAATGAGTACATCAGTACATTATAAAAACATACAGCGATGAGCCCAACTGGCCTGTCAAATAAGAATGAAACAAACAAACTAAGACATTAACATGATTTATTACAATTTTCATTTATTTATAATTTCAACGAGCACTGGCGCAAAGCTCTTTCTGGAACGCCCAGTTCCTATATTAATAGGATTTACAACCAAGATTTTTTGGGTTTTTGATCGAGGTAGACGGTGATTTGGTGGGCAATAGGAGACTGGAAGCATACGTTGAAAACATTGTTTACGACGCAGATTATTTCCGAAATTAGTACAAAGAATAAGACGTCGGGCTGCCAAGGTAGGGATGTGCAATTCCTTGAGGAGGAGAATGCAAAGTACTATGCCCTGACCTTAAATAATTATCAGGGCTCTCTTCTGGATAATTCTACCCAATCGGACTGACCCACCGTAAGGCCAAAATGTCGCACCGGGTAAGCATACTCATGCTGTGGACGGATAAAAGATATATAAAGGCGGAGGATATGTGCTTTTGAGCAAACAGCTTAAGGAGAAACATAGATGCCTGTTTAACAATAGAGCAAATGTGGGCCTCCCATTTCAAATCACTAGCTAGTGTGACACCTAACAGTTTAGTTTTGTTGTAATTATTTCATTAGGTACTAGGGTTGTAAATGATGGCTTTGATTAAAGAAAACTGAAGGTCATAATATTAGATTTATGGGAATTCATTTTCGACTGGGCTACTTCGCTTGCAACGTCTTTGAGAAATTTAATTGCACCGCTCTTAATATTTCTTCTGCACTTTTAGAACAATGACATGTCATCCACGAACTTCCATCGACCGGCTGATTCATTAGCAAGATTGTTAATCATTACCAAAAATAGTAAAGGACCTAAAAGCGTACCCTGCGGAACTCTGCAAGAAATAGGGAGTGAATCAGAATAAACATTTTTGTACTTAACAACTTGACTCTTATTTCACACAAAAGATGCAATAATATTGACTATAAAATAGGTACATTAAATTCATTCAGCAATTTTTCGACTAAAACATTATGACCAACCAGGTCCAAGGCGTTTTAGGGGTCAATTAAAAGGAGATTGAGCCAGGTATCTGGCTCGTCTTGTAGTTTATATACAGTATCGAGGAGACTGACCAGGTAATTTTTTGTTCATAAACCTTTCATGTTTAAACAAACACAACTTAAAAACAATAGGGTGATTTTTTCCAAGACAGTGCAATTTAAATCGGTGAATATTTCGGCCCTATGTCCAAGGGCCGTCTTCAGCACAACATTTAAGAAAAATTAGAAATTTACATTAACATTCGAAATTTAAAACTAAAAATGCTCTTAAAAACTTTTAAAACAGACCCAGCATCCTTACTTCAACCAAGTTCAACCAGGACTCTATTGACGAAGACCACACTGCCTTTCCATATCAAACAAACACAACTTAAAAACAATAGGGACATTTTTTCCAAGACAGTGCAATTTAAATCGGTGAATATTTCGGCCCTGTGTCCAAGGGCCGTCTTCAGCACAACATTAAAGCATAAAACTTACAATAAAATACGAAGTTTAAAACTAAAAATGCTCTAAAAAACTTTTAAAACAGCCCCAGCATCCTTACTTCAACGAAGTTCAACCAGGACTCAATATTTCCTTTCATGTTTCCGAATTGTTGTTCATCAATAAGTTCAAGGATCGCTTTTTAAGCCAATCTGCTGCCAAGCTCTCATACAGTTTAGAGAATATTGATGTTAATTGGTCGGACTCCATAAAAATCCAAACTAACGCCTTTCTTCCGTATGGGTGTAATGTATCCTTTTAACCAGCACTTAGGGAATGAACCACTTCTAGTGATTGTATTAAAAATACTTGATAACCATTTTGATAATTTTTCACGAAATGCTTTTACTAAATCAATTGGAATATCAAGAGGGCATATAGAAGTTCTCTTTAGTTTATAGATTTTCGCCTCAACATCAACAGGTTGTACTACAGGGATATCCTGGTCTGGTGCTGGTGGGCAGGAAATATTACTTGAGAGGGTTTGTACAATAGCAGCAAGGTGTTTATTTAGTGAATTAGCTGTAGTTTCAGGGGAAACATCAAGATTAAAGTCCACATTTTGACTGTTTTACCACTCATTTTCTTGACCGTATTATACCACTGCTTCGGTCGTGCTTTAAAGAGTTCACTCACTCTATTAGGGTTATTCTGGGCTGAAGCTTTCCGAATTTTCTTTTTTTATAGATTTCCTTAGTAGGTTAGCTTCTTCAGTTTTTCCTTGGCGAAATAGTCTTAATTTTTGTCGGATTATGCTTTTTATTGCATCATTTATATACGGCTTATCATTAGAACATCTTTTGTTTTTGATTTCTTGAAAATGGAGTGAATAATTATTGATAAGTTTTTCTTGGAAAAGTTCGGCTTTGTTATTCGATTCGTCGGCAGCGAATAGATCTTCCCATTGCTCTTCTGAAAGCCATGTTCTAAAATCGAGCAGACCACTATTAGTAATTGGTCGATACCTAAATACATTAAATTTATACTTGCGGATATGATCTTGTATCGGATTTAGTGAAAGCGCAAAATGGTAGCTGCTACCAAGTGGGGGGAGTGAATTGGATCTTTGATTGAATTCATGCATGCTTGTACAAATAATGTCGAGGGAAGTACCACCTTTGTTGTTGGGATATTAAAAATTGGTTTTAAATTAGCTTCCCGACAAAGATGAGTTGAAATCAATATCAATCGACTTTTACAAAATTACTTAACACGCTAGCTTACTTAGCACGCCGAAATCAACAAATCACTGCAAAACATAAGGCTAGATAAAGACAGACCGGCGGG
>NC_142801.1:28138911-28177194 GCF_049724085.1 Artemia sp. Qi Xiang Cuo | reverse complement strand
TTTTTAAAGAATTGGAAGAAAACTCGAACTTTAGCTTAAAGAGCAAGGTATTGACTAGGGGCGAACCCCCTAATATACGTATTAAAAATCTATAAATATAGAAGTTCATTACGTAAGTTAATTCGTAAGTTACGTATATTTATTACTAATAAAAACGTTCGTAAATGAAATTAAACAAGTTCCGAGGAAGCCATTTAAGCAAATAAAAGTAAAATTAATATGCCAATTTGTTTTTAATTATTCATGCACGGTGAGACAAAATAAAAACCTGCATTAATTCAAAAACGTTCAAAAATTAAATAAAGAAAAACAAGTTTTTTTTTAACTTAAAGTGAGGAACGACGTTAAAACTTAAAACGAACAGAAATTATTCTGTAAATGAAAGGGGCTGTCCCATCCTCAACACCTCGCTTTTTACGCAAAAGTTTGACTTTCTCACGACTCTTTTTTTTTTAAACAATAAAAAACTTTAGCGTAAAGCGCGCGGCGGTGAGGAGGGGGACAGCCCCTTTAATATACGGAATAATTTATGTTCGGTTTAAGTTTTACCGTCGTTACGTGCTTTAATTGTAACAAAGATCGTTTTTTTTATTTAATATAATTAAGAAGTTAAATAGAAATTATTTTTTTAATCTATTGTAGAAATGATAAAAAACACATAGATAAGATCATTAGCTTTCGAATGAGCCATTAAACGTCAATCTAAAAGTGTTGGTAGTCTACTAGCCCCAGCTTTTCCACTTGAGACATTGCACTAAAAGTGTCGTTTTTAGTGCCGTTTTGAAGTTGCTGATGGTTGAATTTATAGGAAGAATGTAGATATGAGTAATATCTTTTATACGAGCTACTAAAAATCTGTATAGATACCTGGGATACCAATACGCCCCAAAAATAATACGTCCGATACCGATAAACTGTGCAGCCCTTTACCCAGGGGACTTGGAGGGTCATAATATCACCAACACCAAATATATTTGACTCTAGCAATGTCTCTTGTAAGCGTCAAATCTATTAAGTATCTGATGTAAGCACCCCATTCTTTAATTACCCGTGAGGTATTCTTAACCATCGCAATACCTTTACGCTAATACCTCTTCGCAAAACATTCGCAAATCTCGTAAACTAAAGAAGTAATTACATCACTGTTGCTAGCTCTTTCATTAATCTCCAACAATGTAAATGCACCACTCCTTTTTTTCTTCTACTAATATCCTTGCAAATAAAAACTATCCTCTTTGAATTCAATTCTCTTACTAATATGAAGTGTAAAGAAAACTAAAAAAATACACCGGTTTTTCCGAGATGGATTTAACCTAAAAAAAACTTGTATATTATTAAATAGAAATTCAGTTAATCTTGTCAGAAAAAACTTGAACCAGAAAAGATTATACCCAACCTGTTTGGTACGGGGGCGTACGCACAATATATACCTTCAAGCAAATTCCATATGATATTTCAAATTACTATAGCTTCTATAGAAATGGTACCTCTTTGCAAATGACCCTGGTAACCCAATTACTTGAAAACCTACACACATATCTATGCCTCAGGCGTAGGTTTACATTTAGGTTTTCAATGCATTGGACGGTTACTACTACCACCCATAGAAATTACTGTAAGTTTGCATGTACAAACTACTATTAAATCTTATAAATATACCTAATAGATCAAATCACAGTAAAACCCTGTTCGAGCTATAATGTATTGAACTAATAGTACTGTTAAAGAAGTTTCGCCCTTTAGATTTTTATTATAAGAATCCATTAATATAAAACAAGTATTAGATAAGAGAAAGGATATTTTAATAATAGTTTTTGAATATTTGAAGATTAAATCAAGTGCTGAATTTGTATAGAATGCGGTAGAATCAAAGAATATCCTTATTAGTTGGAACTGTTACCAAAGAGTAAATGATCTTAATCGAATTAGTGACACTCCAATATGGATTAAAATTAGATTTTTTTAAATTCTGGAACACTAGGCTTTAGATTTATGTCTGATTTCCTCTAAAACTACAGACAGATCATACCAGTTTCTTTCAATTTAAAAACTATCTTTATTTTATTCTTTTTCTTGCTCTGATTATTAATAAAATTATTCAAATAAGTTTCTAAACTACCTAAGAAATGTGATGGTTTTAAATAATGTGAAAGACGGGATTTAACTCCTTTTCAGTTTGATTTTAAAGGTCCTTATGCTTTATTGTTGGTAAATTACTTACAAAAGGAAACAACTGTTTGCAAATATAAATAGGTTTCCCAATCTATATGTTTGTCAATTTTGTTGAGTATGGGATTACAGATAAAAACACATGCCCTGTAGTTTTTGTGAATCTATAAGTTAAATTGGGATTTTTTCTTTATATTTCAAATTACAAAGAAATTTATACTTCACCTCCAGCTGGTATGAAGTTTCAAGTAAATTAGTATCTTCGATCTGTTTGCTAGTATATTTTATAAATAAGTATCTATAAACAATTTATTGTTCTTCTTAACAATATTATTCTTCTTAACAATATTCTTATTAATAATCTTGCCAGACTTGATTTGTTTTAAAATAAATTTCGCCTTAGCTAAAATAAACAAAATAGTATCGTAAATTATTTTTGTATTAAATTTACACGTTACATTATTTTCAAAGACCGGAATAGCTTTATTAATTTTTCCATGTTAAATTATTAAAAAATTTTATTATGCAAGGAATGCCATTAGAATTAAATAAGTGGTGTAATTAAAAAAGAAATGTGTTTAAATCCAATATAATCTTTCTATTGTTTCTCCTATGTGCTCTTCATAATTTTTTACATTTAATGGAACAAGTAAAAGATTTTTGATCAACTAAGCCATTTGTACATTTAACAGTGATCTGAGACATATCTATCTATCAAACAGTTTGTGGAAAAACAAACTGTAAGTAAGGAGCGACCCGGCTCAATAGTAACCAAAACTCTAAAAAAAACGGAATTTTGATACCAATAGATACCTGAAAAGAATAGGATTTTTAGGCTGATTTTAAATATATAAGTTTCATCAAGTTTACTTTTACCTAATCTTAATGAAAATCACACCATCAGATTCAGCGTATAATAGAACCCTGCTGTAGATGTTTCAAGCTCCTATATGCACAAATGTGTAATTTTGTATTTTTGCCAGAAGAAAGATCACGGATGCGTGTTTACTTGTTTTTTTTGTTGTTTTTTTTCCAGGGGTGATTGTATCGACCCAGTGGTCCTAGAATTTTTCGAGAGGGCTCATTCAAACGGAAATTAAAAGTATTAGTGTCCTTTTTAAGTGACCAAAACATTGGAGGGCAACTAGGCCCCCTCCCACGCTAATTTTTTTTCCCAAAGTCACTGGATCAAAATTTTGAGATAGGCACTTTGTTCAACATAGTCAAAATATCTATAATCTATGTCTTTGAGGACGACTTAATTGCCCAGAGTCCCTGGTCGAAGGGCTGCAATTTATGAACTTTGCCCATTGTTTACATATAGTATTGGTTATTCGTATGTATACAGACGTTTTCAGGGGGACTTTTTTTCTGGTTGGGGTCAGGGGGACTGGGTTACGTTAAATCTATGGAGAAATTTTTCATGAGGGAAGAGAATTTCCATGAAGGGGGCGCTGGATTTCCCAGCATTATTTAAAAAACAATCAGAAATTAAATAAAAAACAATTTTTCTTCAGCTGAAAGTAAGGAGTAACATTGAAACTTAAAACGAACAGAAATTTTTACGTATATGAGGGGGTTCGTCCCTTCGTTAATACCTCGCTCTAATTTTTAGTAATTTCAAAAGAATTATTTATTCTAATTAAACGGCCTTTGGGATTCAGGGGTCATTCTTAAAGAATGGGGGCAAAATTCAAACTTTAGCGTAAAGAGCAAGGTATTGACGTGGGGGTGAACCCCCTCATATTATGTTTATGAGGAAGTTCACTCCCTCGTGAATACCTCGCTCTTTACACTAAAGTTCGAATTTTAATAAATGATGGCCGATATAAACAATAATCTGTTTGTGTTATTTTCCGGTCAATCTTAGCATTTAATTTTACCTTAAGCAGCTTCATAAATATTATTTTTACGTAATAATAAGCCAAAGATATTATATTTCTCTGGCTTGTGGTTGTTATTAAATAAAAAAAAAGAAGTTTTTCCGACTGAAAGTAAGGAATAACATTATAACTTAAAACGAACATAAATTGTTACGCATATGTCTTAAAAATCTTTTCTTTCATTGAATTCAGTCATTTGAAGATTGCTCAACTTGTTACTTTCATTTTCATAAAAAAATAGTTTCGAGCTCTTTCGCCGTTTTGTTACTATGCCACACAAAATTAGTTCCGCAAATATCGCTAATTTGTTACGTGGGAGAATCTTTCCATGGAGAAAGTTCTCGTGGGGGAAGGGAATTTTCCTTAGTGGGGGAGCTGGATTTTCCGATATTATTTAAAAAACGATCAGCAATTAATTAGAATACAAGTTTTTTTTTTCAACTGAAAGCAAGAAGCAACATTAACACTTAAAACGAACAGAAATTATTTTGTATATGAGAGGGGTTGCCTCTTTTCAATAGCTCGTTCTTACGCTAAAGTTTCGTTTTTAACTTTAGAAAAAGGTTATTATTCTAATTAAACAGCCTTCGTGATTTAGTAGTCATTCTCAAACAACTGGAACAAAAATAAAACTTAGGTTATTATAAGGTTATTAGGCTATTAGTTTAAAAAAAAAGTAAAATTAATATGCAAATTTGGTTTTAATTATTCACGTACGCTGAGCCAAATTCAAAACTTGCATGAATTACACAACGTTCGGAAATCATTAAAAAAACAAGTTTTTTCAACTGAAAGTAAGAAGCGACAACTTAAAACGAACAGAAATTATTCCGTATATGAAAGGGGCTGTCCCCTCCTCAGCTTCCCGCTCTTTACGTTAAAGTTTTTTATTGTTTTATAAAGTCGAGTTGTGAGAAAGAGTAAAACCTTAGCGTAAAGAGCGGGGCGCTGAGGAGGGGACAGCCCCTTTCATATACGGAATAATTTCTGTTCGTTTTAAGTTTTAATGTCGCTCCTTACCTTCAAGCAAAAAAAAAAATTTTTTTTCATTTGAATATAATTTAATGAAGCGTCTATAGATGACTTGGGTTTCGTGATATTGTTCAGACATTGTAAAAATAAATTTATAGGTAATAAAAGATAAAATTCTTAGTAGGTGATTAGAGTGTAGCAGGTGTATGAACAGATCCATCACCCTTATTACTATCATGACTTGTAGTGATCATACGGTTTATGGGGAGGGGGGACAAAAGCTGTTTGGGATTGGTTAATTAGTCTTATTAACAATTTCTTACAAGGAATTTTTTCTTTATCTGGGAATATTTACCAAATGTTGAATTCCAAGACCTTTTTTTTACAATCTTCGCAGCTCCAGCAAGAATAATGATATGCCACTAGTCTTGGTGATTTCCTCATTTTATTCAATTTTCAATTTTGATATATGTTACCTCTTCCGGGAGGCTATTCAAGATAGCAACAGGTCGTCGGGCGAAACTCATTTTTAGGTATTTCGCATGCAGTGTAACCTGCTCAAAGTAGTCCTCTCGGACTCTGTTTTGACGTGTTGCCCTTAAAGCCTTAAAGGATTGGGACAGGGACAACATGAACAACTAACCATGGTTTTGGGAACAATGCTGCTGCGAAAAAAGTTTAGACCCACCTTTTGATGACGACATTGGGGATCGTGTCAGAATCTGAGTCCTTGGTGTCTTCCAGAAAACAGAACATTATAAATACATTGCTAGTAGTTATATCTACACTAATGATTTTTAAATCTGTTCATGGCGAAAAGAGAGAGAGGGAATGCTCAAGCGTCATTCAGTTGAAAGACCTTCGCCAAAGCTTTTGCAAAAGCATCTGCTTTTTCCTGGCCAGAATGCAGCATCACCCCATCGGAATGAAGTGATGGAAATAAAGAAAATTTAACTGAAAATTTAATGATTACTGTCAATATTAAAAGATCTGAATCTGAATGTGGTCAGCGAAGCTAAAAAATAACATTTTTAGGATGGGAGTATCTGCCAAAAATTATTGGAACTGTTATGAAATTGGTGAAAACTTGATATACCATCTGTATTTACATACAACTTATTTATTAGGTAAATAATTGTTAGTTGTTTTCAAACCTGACATTTTTTGACATGATTAATTTTTCCACACTTTACACCACCATTTAAAATATAACTTGTAGATATTGCACCTGTCTTATAGTACATGATATTTGGATGCCATCTATCTAGAAAACGGATAAAATATCTCATATACCGGAAATGTGGATTTTACAAGGAATAAATCCTTCATGTATAGGATATTTGATCGTTTCCGACCTTAACCTTTCTACTCAATTTTTAGACCGTACGCTTCCGATTTTGAAAAACTGTATTTTTCTTCTTTCAGGTATACTATAATCTCGGTATTTTCGTGGATGAGTCTCGTAGCTGATGCTCAGAAAGGATCATCCATCAGTATTTCTACGGTGACTAAAACTCAGCAAATTAACCCTGATGCTCTAGATCAAAGAGGAATCTTAGCAGTCAATACTCGACCTGATAATCCATATTGCCAGTTAGAGAAACAAAGTGCACCGGGTCTTACCTTTTTAAGTTGTTTGATGGACTTCCCCTCAAATTTTCAGCTTGAAAGTATTTACAATCTCGGAATTTTCAACGCAACCCTCGGAATAATAACGCATGATAAATATATAGACAGTCCTTTATTGAGTAGTTTAACCATTAGCGGATGCGGAATCACTGACATTCAAGAAACATTGTTTATGACAACACCTAATCTGGAAATGTTAGACTTAAGTGGGAACAGACTTGCTGTCATTCGGGTAAGCACCTTGTACGGGCTTGAAAAATTAGAATTTTTGAACTTGGCTCACAACGAAATAGCTCTGATTGAACCTGGAAGTTTTGGGTCACTTGCGAGTCTTCAAGTCCTAGATCTGTCACAAAATCACCTGACTGAATTCCCAGTACATCTGCCATCATCCCTCACAGAGTTAAAAATGCCTTCAAATAACATTCAACAGATTACTACACCAGTATCACTTCCAAGAGTTACCAGTCTTGACCTTTGTTCTAACAAACTAGAGGAAATCGGTATTCTAAGATGCCCTAATCTTCGTTTTCTGTGTCTCGGTGTAGAAAATCTCAAATGGGATAATATAGAATTACAATCGTCAAGTCTGGATAAATTGGAAAGCATTTCGTTTCTCCAAGAAAAGGAAGGAGATTTCCCTGCTAATGTCCTAAATTATATTCAAGGAAAATTAATTCACAAGCTCACCATCACAAACGTTTTTACTGCTCGATTAATCCTGCCACCTACATTGACCTCATTGTCTTTACTTAATGTCAAAGGTGTAAAGGACATCGACTCTCTGAAAAGTTGCGCTCCAAATCTGCAGCGTCTCGACTTAACAGGAAGTAGTGCCCTTGTAGAGCTTCTTGCAACAAATATCCTAATTGTTCAAAAAATGAGTAATTTAAAACAACTAATTATACGCGGATGCCACCTAAATAGCATTGACTGGATTGACCAGCAAGTCCATACCGGGATTTTCCCAATGCTTACTGAATGTGACATTTCTGACAGCACGATAGATTGTTCTACTGGTGCAAGCCTGAATACTCTCTGCAGTTCCATAACTGAACTTGAAACCACAGGAATACAATTCATTGGTATGAATACAATTAAATGTGCACCGAGTGGGGAAAATTGGAGCAAACAACTTTGCAGTACAACCAGTGAGCTTGCACATAAGCCGGTGAAACCACAGCTGATGAATCCAGCGTCTTTGCCTCCCAAACAGGAATCGGTGAACCAGCCCTACAGTGTCACACATCTTGAACATACTGAGACTCAAGAAGTTATTCAGGATAATTGGGTTGCTACTATAGTAACTATAGCTGTTATTGTAATTCTTATTTGGGTCCTCGCCATTATTCTTGCAATATGCTACTGTCGGTCACTAAAAAAGGATAATTTCCCTCCTGGAGCAAAGGCTAGTTATTCTCCTGCAGAAACTGAAATGATGCTTAAAAAGCACTAACGTCTGTTACTTAATTGAATATAAAATAAATGTATGTTTGTCTTCGAAAAATTTCTCACTTACTTTTATGTTTTCGTATCATGGAAAGCTAGTATATTCAATTATAAACGGCTTTAAAAATTACTAGTTCGACTAGTAGTGCATCTATGAAGAGGAGTCTACCCTAGAATTTACTCGGGCGGTAGGTGGAAGAAAGCCAATAAGGCTGTTTTTTGGGATTATTATAGACATTTGGACAGTTTTTACTTACTTTCTTGCAAATTTATCAAGAAACAAAAGACTCGTAAAAGAAACAGAAGCTATGCAAACATTCACCATTTATGGTGAATGTTTCATCATAAAAAAGAAATTCACCATTTATGACCACTTCTTCGGCCAAAAAGAAAACCAACTCTTATTATTGACATAGATTAAGTTTTCTTAAGTTGGCCTTGCCCAGTTTAGTAGCAACGATAACTAAAAACATATTATAGATATGATTTTCCCTAAAAACATTGGATAGCACTAATTCTTTTTACTCGGGGTGACGAACGTGGCCCTACTAATCTCATTTTCGATACTCACGCATCTTAATTTTGGACCAGTGTGCTTGCGCACTCTCAATCCTCATGCGCATATATGATGGGTATCAGAAACTGTGTTAGAAGTGCTAAATTTGAGCCAGACAAATTTTAAATTTTTCATTTTGCTCAACAAAAGTAGTTTTTATTGGCTGCCAGTGACCCTTGGACTAAAGTCATATAATGCCACTTTACGCCAGTAGAAAAGGCCTCTTGTTAGTTGAAAGTGATGACATGCCGTCTGACTGACCATATTTCAAACAGTATGCTGTACAAAAATATGGTTCAATCTCGTTTTCTAGGGCTATAATGGAAAAGATGGCTAGGACAAGTTCTGCGGATGAAAGATGGAACACTTCCAAAGACCGTTCTTGTCGGCCAACCATCTAACGAAAAGCAGGTCGTCTCTAACCTACCAGCCAACCATTAAACGAAAAGCATGTCGTCCTTGAATGGGGTGGGAGGATGTCAAATGGATATATTTACGGGAAATCGGAACTTCTTAAGTCCTTGAACAGATTAGGATGGGGATGGAGCGTGCGTAGCTGTGTTTGCCTCAGGTGGCCTGGTGATGTTGTGAGTTCTTAGTAAATCAGGCAAATCGTATTAAGTGAAGTGTTTGGTTTTAGAGTCCATGCGTGTTTCACTGTGCGCGGTTCGCGCACACAGGGAGAGTTTTTTTTTCAAAACGTGGTCGAGGCTGAAGGCCTCGACCGAGTCCGTTGATTTTGAAATGAAGTTATCAAGTATTTTGCAGTAGGTTGCATAGGTTGCATCAAGATATGGCTAATTGTAGACAGAGAAAAGACAAGACAGATAGTCCAAGTAATTGAGAGGTAAATGTTTAAATGGCTGGGGCACGGGTAAATAGCGGCCAGTTCTAAAATGACAGTGATATTCGTGGACCACTTTCACCATTCTATTAATTGAACACCAACTTCGATTTCCACTCTTGTCTGGTCTCCACCAATCAATTCTGTACAAACCAATATCCTAAAAAGTCAAAATCAATAAAGTGTACTATTTCGAGTAATTTTTTTTCTGAAGGTAAAATTTGTTTGTTTTCTTCGTGCTAATTGCAGAATAATACATAAGAAACCCGATCACCCGCCCCATCCCCCCTTTAAATAACACCAATCTGTCCAAGGTCTAAAAATAAGCTTTTTGACGATCATGAAAGGTCAGACTTGCGAAGACCTTAAATGATCTCTTCGAGAACTTAGATCTATGATATATGTCAGTACATCGATTAGAGCGGTGATCAGATCCGTAAACATGATTGAAAGTAATCATAAGTTTCTTAGTTGCGTCTTTTGGTGATCGCAAACAATCTAACCCTTACTCCTGTTGTCACAACATCTACCAATATAGCATTGGGTCTTTGTCAAGTTTGTCGGTAAGTTAGGACGAGCATCCTGCTTATCAGGTTCTGGGGCTTGGGATTAATCCTACCTCAAGGGGAAAATGGGAAGGGGCTAATTTCTATAACTAGGAAATCTACTGTAGGAGATTTATCAGATTTCATGAAAATTTTAGAGAATATGATGGGTACTTTATGTCTTGTGCTTTTTGAGGGCCGAGATTCGATCCAAATCCTTTCAGGGCAGGGTCCCTAAATGCTTGTCGCCAGGAGATCTACCAAAATAATTTTTGAATCTCAGCCCACCTTGATAAGAAGTTAGCTAGCGTTCTTGCTGCAGCTTTCAAGTGTCTAGAACGAATTTAAACTTCACTGGGAAAGTGGAATCGACATCAATCGGTGAAAATCCTGCATAAACTAGTAAGAGTGCCATTTAACTATCATGTCTTAAGGAAAACTTCCCAATTTGGTTGATTGATCCTTTCAAAAGTTAAACTGCAAAAACTGTTTAGGTAGGGAAGTTTAACGGGAAGTTTTTCGCTCGTTTCTCTAAATTGTCTTGTCATTCTAGAATCGAGAAAAAATAGCACTATTTACCTTATCTTAGTCCAGATGACTTTCTCTTTGTTTCGGACATTTTTTTCGTTGTTCCGGAGATTTTTCTTTTCGGGTCGAACCAAAGGACTCATAGCTCTTTGAATTAGTTTTTATATTCAGTGAGTAAAGAGACTGATTGCGAAAAGTTCCTATTTGGCCACTTCGACAAAAATAGAAAAGAAGGTTAGAAGAATATGATCTTCCGCTTCCGGCTATTTCTTCAGAAAACCAAAGTTCATTCTGCTCTGACCAGACCGGTGGTCTAACGACTTTAATGACGATATAATCAATTTACTTTTTTTTTTTTTTAATTTATGTAGCCCTTTTATGATTGAAATCAACGAGCTCTAGGATATCGTCACTCAGTGGTGTCAATTCGTGATTTTTTTTTGGAGGGTTTATTTTTAAATATCTGGAGGGGCAAATTTGTAACTTTTTTCCAGTTTTTCAAGGAAAACACCAAATAATTCATTTTCGAAAATGAGGAGGGGGATCAAATGCTCCCCCCCCCTGCATCAAAAAGCTGACCCTATAATTATCATTTTGATTGTGCAAAAAAAAAAAAATCCCAGTAGAGCAATACAAGATCAGTGAAATAAGAATAAAATCTTGGCAGAGCAGAAAAATAAGTAAGAGCTCTAGCTTTGAGAACCGGTACAAAATTTTAATAATAATTACGTATGCGGGCATAATTCAAATCAAGGTTCCTGAGGGTATGAAGAACCTAACCAGTATATAAACTATCCATGTCCGTTTCCGTTAGTCAACTAAAAGAGTTCTGTTTAATAAGCTGCTATGCTCTATTTTATTATTGCATTAGGCTTACTGTTGATTTTGTATTTCTATATCAGAAACAAACCCAAAATATTAAAGCCGACCAAAGAGAAGATAGTTGTTATTACCGGATGTGATTCTGGAGTAGGTTATGCTGTTGCAAATGAAGCTTTCAAGAATGGCTTTACTATTGTTGCTGGCTGCTTGAGCCTGGACAGTGAAGGGGGTCAAGCCCTCCATAATTTGAAAAACGAAAGGATAATAGTAGTGAAGTGTGATATTACTCAAATACAAGATGTTCAAAATCTACACCTAAATGTGTCTAATCTGTTGGATAATCTCGACTATTGTAAGTAATAAAGCTTCGAGGATGTTGAAAAATTGTCAAAGGTCAGTGTCCACGGGTGAAACTCGATTAGCAGTTTGACGAGAATCCACTTTCATGGTTGCAATAGTAGCTGCAACCTAGTAAAGAGCGAACCACAGCCCATAGTAACAAAAAGTTAAAAACCGCGCTTCGAAAAAAGCTACCTAGTCAAAAAAATTGCCATCTAACACTGATCCAGGAATGATGACTATTATTTCGGTTTGTCTTAAAAGTAACAGTTTATTGCAAAGAGAAAAATATGGTTGATTTCTTGAAAAAGCCTGAAGCCCCTCAAAAATGAAGTCAGATCAAAATCAAAACTGTACCATTGGAATCAACATGGTCGAAAACCTTGTACAGGGAAATTACAGCCCCCCTCTTCGAACAACAAAAAAAATCGCTTTTTTGCATCGTTAGCACTGATATGTCTCCCTTTTTTTATTCTTTCTTTTTTTTTCTAGCAAGGTTAGGGGGGGGGGGGTCTGAGCATCATAGAGAGATGTGTAATAGCTCATTTGAAAATGAATTAAATTTGTAAGTGCTCTTTTTAAGTGACCAAAAAGATTGGAGGGCAAATAGCCCCCCTCCCTACAGGCCCCTTCCCCCAAAAGTCATCTAATGAAAAGTTTGAGATTACCATTTTGTTCAACATAGTTCAAAGGTCCAATATCTATGGTTCGGGGGATGATATAACCCTCCATAGTCCCCGGGGAAAGGGCTGTACGCTGTATTGGTATAGGGCGCATCGATACCACGCATATCGGTACGGACGTATTGTTATTGGGCGTTTTGGTATCGCCTGTATCTTAGACAAATTTTTAGTAGCTTATATAAAAGATATTGCTCATATATACGTCCTTTACCTATAAATTCCACCATCAGCAAGTTCCAAATGGAACTAAAAAACGGCATTTTGGGTGCCTTGTCTCAAGTGGAAAAGCTACTGGGCTACCATAATTTATTAAAGTGACGTTTAATGGCTCATTTGCAATCTATTGCTTATTTCTACGTGATTATTATCAAATCTGCCATCTATACGTTTGATATAGCACTAAAAACAGGGGCGTAACTTCTTCAAAACCCTGTGAGGGGGGGGGGGGCAAAAGTGGACCAGACTCTCCCAGATCAAGTGAAAATGTCAGTGGTAAATAAAAAAAAAGATTTATAGTACCATAAATGCGAAAACCAAATACAAAAGGAAAACCAAAATACAATAATGAAGTTGTACTTGTTCATTATTCGTTGCACCCTCAAGAAATGAAGTTGCACTTTTTACTGTGGCCACTGTAGAATGGTCAAGAGTCTCCGATGGTAGAATGGTGAGTATAGCTTGTACATGAAAATGCAGTTTTTTTTTTAATTAATTAAAAAAAAATTTTCCACAAAATAAGTTTTTCAATGAAAAGTAAAGTACTCCATTATACAAAAAATGAGCAAAAATAAAATCAAATAATCTACGAAGCGGTAACTACCGCAAATTAGCATCGATAAATAAATGAAACCCGAAACGAACAGAAATTACCATAAATAACCGAGTCAAACTCAAAACGAGCAAATTAACGTAATTTGTGCTCAAAACCCCTATGCCTTCCCAAGGCCAGAACATAATCTGACTTTACTGAAAAAAAATATAAATGTTTTTACTTTTATAACTTTAATAAATCAAATAATATTAACGTTCAGATTATTAAATATCATTATATTTATATTAAACTGACAATACACATTCATTTGTATTTTTTTCAGGAAATTGAAAATTATGTTCTGGCCTTGGGAAGGCATAGGGGTTTTGAGCACAACTAACGTTAATTTCTGCTCGTTTTGAGTTTGACTCGGTTATTTATTGTAATTTCTGTTCGTTTTGGGGTTCATTTATTTATTGATGCTGATTTGCGGTAGTTTCACGCTTCGTAGATTATTTTATTTTTTCTCATTTTTTGTTTAATGGAGTTCTTTACTTTTTTTTGAAAAACTTATTTTGTGGAAGAAGTTTTTTTAATTAATTTCTCTTCGTTTTGTATTGACATATTCGTTTTAGGGAAAGAGAAAATACTCCTTTAAATGTTTTCGTTTTTTTAATACTTTATAATTCGGACTGCTATTTATATGCTGGAATAAATTATTTAGCAATCTTTAGCAATATAGACCCTTTCAAAAATCTGAACACAAATATTAGTGTTTAATTTCGTTTCATACCTCCTCTAGTTGACCTGAAATGGAAAACTTGATTCCATTTACAAAAAATCTGCTTACTGCTTACTATGAAATGTCAAGCCTTTCAATCACTTTCGACTATTAAAAAGGGCACTAGACCTGTCGATTTCCAATCGAATGAGCCCTTTTGGAAACGACAACGCTTTCTATAAACACCTTATATGCGCCCAGGGCATAAAATACAACCCTTACCTTAAGGTCTGTTAGGATGGTTGTCATTCTCTAAGACTAAATTTCCAGAACTTTCAACTACGTTAAACAACATGGCTATCTCAAAATTTTGATCGGATGTGTTTGGGGAAATGGTGGGCGTGAGAGGCGCGGTAGTCGCTCTCCAATCACTTTCAACTATTAAAAATGGCTCTAGCCCTTTCAATTTCCAATCAAATGAGCCCTTTTGAAAATTCTGTGACAAAAATTTCAATAAAAATGTTATATGCCCCCAGGGCATAACTTACAACCGTTGCCCTGAGTGCTGGAGGGGGGGTGTCATTCTCAAAGACCTAATTTCCAGAACTTTCTACTACGTTGAAAAAAATGGCTATCTGAAAATTTCGATTGGATGTGTTTGGAGGAAAGGAAGGCGTGAGAGGAGGGTTAGTTACCCTCCAATCACTTTCAAATATTACAAAGGGCACTAGCCCTCTCAATTTCAAATTGAATGAGCCCCTTTTGAAGTTTTACGACAACTCTATCTATAAAAACCTTATATGCCCCCAGGGCAGAACTTACAACCTTTGCCCTTGGGGCTCTGGGGGGTTTGTCATTCTTAAATACATAATATCCAGAACTTTCAACTACGTTGAACAAAATGGCTATCTCTAAACTTTGAATGAATGTCTTTGGGGAAATGGTGGGCGTAAGAGGGGGGTTAATTACTCTACTCACTTTCGACTATTAAAAACAGCAATTTCAATTTCCAATTAAATGAGCCCCTTTTGAAATTTCTATAACAGCTTTCTATATAAACTTTAAATGCCCCCAGGCCATGAATTACAACCCCTGCACTGAGGGCTCTGAGGGGTTTATTATCCTAAAACACCTAATTTCAAGAACTTTCAACTACGTCGAACAAAATCGATATCTCAAAATTTTGATTGGAGGTGTTTGGGAAAATGGTGGGCGTGAGAGGGGCGTTACTCGCTGTCCAATCACTTTAAACTATTAAAAAAGGCACTAGCCCTTCCAATTTCCAATTGAATGAGCCTTTTTGAAGTTTCTGCGGTTTCGATAAAAACCTTATACACCCCCAGGGCATAACTTACAACCCTTGCCCTGAGGGCCGTGGGGGAAGAGGGAGGGGTTGTCATCCTTAAAGACCTAATTTCCAAAACTTTCAACTACGTTGAATAAAATTGCTATCTAAAATATTGATTGGATATGTCTGAAGAAAAGATGGGCGTGAGAGGGGGGTTAGTTTCCTTCAAATCACTTTTTACTATTAAAGAGGGCACTTGCCCTTTGAATTTCCAATCGAATGAGCCCTTTTTCAAGTTTCTACGACAAGTATTTCAATAAAAACCTTATATGCCACCAGAGCATAGCTTAAAACCCCTGCATTCACGGCTGTGGGCGGAGTGTCTTACTCAAAAGTATAATATTCGGAGCTATAAATTTTGAGGAACAAGACGGATATTTCAAAAGTCTTATTAAATTTGTTTGGAAAAATGGTGGACGTGAGAGGGCTGTTAGTGACTCTCCAATCACTTTCAACTATTAAAAAAGGCACTAGCCCTTTCAATTTCAAATTGAATGATCCCTTTTGAAGTTTCTACGCTTTCAATAAAAATCTTATACGCCCCCAAGGCATAACTTACAACCCTTGACTGAGGGCTGTGGGGGGGGGGGGGGGTTGTCATCCTAAAAGACCTGATTTCCAGAACTTAAAACTACGTTGAATATATTGGCTATCTCAAAGTTTTAATTAGATGTGTTTTGGGAAAAGGTGGGCGTGAGAGGCGGGTTAGTTGCCCTCTAATCACTTTCGACTATTAAAAAGGGCACTAGCCCTTTGAATTTCCAATCGAATGAGCCTTTTTTAAAGTTTCTACGACAACGCCTTCTATAAAAAACCTTATATGCCCCCAGGGCATAACTTACAACCCTTGCCCTAAGGGCTGTGGGGGTTTTTAGACTCAATAATTTTTATCTGGAAATCAACTACGCTGAACAAAATGGCTATCTCAAAATTTTGATTGGATGTGTTTCGAGAAATGGTGGGAAGGGAAGGGGTGTTAGTCACCTTCCAAACACTTTCGAATATTAAAAAGGGCACATGCAATTCCAATTTCCAATCGAATGAGCTCCTTTTGAAATTTTTACGATGACCCCTTCCATATGAAGTGCACTGCTCTAAAGGAAAAAAATAATAAATAGTACATTGTGCCAACATTGTTCTTATATGCCCCCAGGGCATAACTTAAAACTTGCCCTGAGGGTTGTGGGGGAGTGTTCTCCTCTTTACTTAGTCCCCGTTTCTTGTCTCGTTCTCGAGTGTCCCCGCTCTTTACTTAGGCAGAGCGATCGCGCTGCCTATGATTTATGCAACAACTTTCTATATAAACCTTATATGCCCTAAGGGCATAACTTACTACCCTTGCACTGAGGGCTCTGAGGGGGTTATCATCATAAAAGAGAAAATTTCCAGAACTTTCAACTACGCTGAATAAAATTGATATCTCAAAATTTTCATTCGATGTCTTTGGGAAAATGGTGGGCATGACAGGGACGTTAGTCGCTATCCAATCACTTTCAACTATTAAAAAAGGTACTAGCCTTTTCAATTTCCAATTGAATGAGCCCTTTTGAAGTTTCTACGACAAAACTTTTAATAAAACTTTATATGCCCCCAGGGCATAACTTACAGCCCTTCCCCCACAGCACAGAGGGCTGTGGGGGGAGGGGTTGTCATCCTTAAAGACCGAATTTCCAAAACTTTCAACTACGTTGAATAAAATGGCTATCTAAAAACTGTGATTAGATGTGTTTGGGGGAATAATGGGCGTGGGGGGGAGCTGGTTGCCCTCCAATGACTTTCGACTATTAAAAAGGGCACTAGCCCTTTGAATTTCCAATTGAATGAACTCCTTCTGAAGTATCTACGACAACACCTTCTATAAAAACCTTATATGCCCCCAGGGCATAACTTAGAACCCTTGCCCTGAGGGTTGTGGGGGTTGTCATCGTTAAAAATATATTTTCTATCTGGAAATCAACTACGCTGAACAAAATGGCCATCTCAAATTTTTTATTGGATGTGTTTGGGGGAATGAGGGGCGGGGGGGGGGAGGCTAGTTGCCTTCCAATCAGTTTCAAATATTAAAAACGGCACTAGACCTTTGAATTTCCAATTTAATGAGCCTGTTTTGAAGTTTTTACGACAATGCCTTCTATAAAAACCTTATATGCCCCCAGGGCATAACTTATAACCCTTGCCCTTAGGGCTTTGGGGGAGTTTCCTCCTCAAAAACATATTTTCTATCTGTAAATCAACTACGTTGAACAAAATGACTATCTCAAAATTTTGATTGGATGTGTTTGGGGATTTGATTGGCGTGGGGGGGGGGGGCTAGTTTCCCTCCAATCACTTTCGACTATCAAAAAGGGCACTAACCCTTTGAATTTCCAATCGAATGAGCCTTTTTTGAAGTTTCTATCACAACGACTTCTATAAAAACCTTATATGCCCCCAGGGCATATCTTAAAACCCTTGTCCTGAGGGTTGTGAGGGAGTGTCCTCTGCAAAAACCTATTTGCTATCTGGAAATAAACTACGCTGAACAAAATGGGTATCTTAAAATTTCGATTGGATGTGTTTGGGGGAATGATGGGCGTCGGGGGGAGGGGGCTAGTTGCACTCCAATCACTTTCTACTATTAAAAAGGGCACTAGAACTCTCAATTGCCAATCGAATGAGCCCCTTTTGAAGTTTTTACGATGACCCCTTCCATATGAAGTGCCCTGCTCTTAAGGAAAAAAATAATACACAGTACATTGTGCCAGCATCATTCTTATATACCCTTAGGGCATAACTTAAAACCCTTGTCCAGAGTGTTATGGGGGAGTGTCCTCCTCAAAAATATATTTTCTATCTGGAAATCAACTACGCTGAACAAAATGGCTATCTCAACATTTTGCTGGGCTGTGTTTGGGGGAATGATGGGCGTGGGGGGGCTAGTTGCCCTCCAATCACTTTCGACTATTAAAAAGGGCACTAGCCACTCCAATTTCCAATCGAATGAGCCCTTTTTGAAGTTTCTACGACAACTCCTTCGATACGAAGTGCCCGGCTGAAGAAAAAAAAAGAACATATTGTGCACATATTGTTCTTTACGTAGGCAGCCTTAGCGCGCTCCCTATGAAAAGTGATACAGGTTGCCCTCCAATTTTTTTGGCCGCTTAATAAGTGCAATATAACTTTTAATTTCCGTTCGAATAAGCCCTCTTGCAACATTCTAGGACCACTGAGTCGATACTATCACCCCGGGGGAAAAGAAAAATTCAAAGGTTACGAGCCGGAGAAAATTAGCTTGATTTTTGAAAAAGGGGGGAAAGACCCCCTAAAAGTCGAAGAATTTGAATGAAAATCACACCATCAGCTAACCCTATTGTAAAGGTTTCAAGCTCCTATTTGCAAAAACTGGAATCTGTATCTTTTGTCAGACGAAAGATTTTTTTTTTTTTTTTTTTTTTTCAGGGGTGATCGTATCAAACCATTGATCCTAGAACATCGAGAGGGGACTCATTTGAATGGAAACTAAAAGTTCTAGTGCCTTTTTTAAGTGAGCATTAAGATTGGAAGGCAACTAGCTTCCTACAGACGCCCCTCTTTTTCCCCAAAATCGTCCAGTCAAAATTTTGAGATAGTCATTTTTTCAGTATTGTTGAAAAGTCCCAAAACTATGCCTTTGGAGGTAACATGACCCCATCCAGCCCCTGGGGATAGGTTTTTAAGTTATAAGATTTGCCCATTGTTTACGTATAATATTTATTATTGGGAAGTATACATACATTTTTCGAAAAGGGGGAGGAGTTAATATTTTGCTTGAGCTGGGTTTCCATGGGGATAATTTGTCATGTGGAGGGAAATTTCTGGGGATGAGCTTTGCAGGGAAAATTTACACTGGGTGATCTGACAGAATTCCTTTATGAAATTATATTTATTTGCCTTACTTTATCTTTGGCTGCTCAGTTTCGCATGCGGAGATGTTCCAGGGAATTGTCCGGGGGAAATTTTCAGCGTGGATTGTTTTCCGCTAAATATTTTCCATGCAAGGGGGGTTTTCCGGAGTGATCAGAAAACACACTTAGAACTTAGTCTTTTTCAAATAAAAGTATGCTAGGGAGAATTTTTCAGACTGAATCTTCTGGAAGCAATTTTACGGGGGGGGGGGGGGAGGAAAGGAATTTTCGGCGAGGATAGAACTGTCCGGAAAGGATTTTACAGGGTTGTGTGCATTTTACGTGGAAGGAACTTTCCACGGAAGAGTTTACTTTGAGGGGAGGGAATTTTTCATAGAGGGTGAGCCAGATTTACCAGTATTATTTTAAAAACGACCAGAAAATGCATAAGAAAAACAAGATTTTTCCACTGAAATTAAAGAGCAACGTTAAAACTCAAAACAAACAGAAATGATTCCGTATATGAAGGGGTTGCCTCTTCTCAATACGCTGGTCTTTATGTAATGGGATAGATTCTCAAAAAATATACATCAAAATTCCCCAATTAAAGTTACCCCAGTAAAATAACATCACCCAAGAATGTGAATTCAAAAATTCTAGTAACCTACAGATCAAACGTTCAAGCGATCAAAAGATCAAGCGTTCAATTTAAAATACAGAAATAAACGTAGTTAATTAAACAAAATTCTTTCCCACAGAAAATGTAATAAGTAAATCCGACCCCCCGTCTCCAAAGTATTCAATAAATATTAGCTTGACCAAATCTCATACGGCAGGTGATTAACACCTGTGTTCAAATATTAAGCGCTCGAAAATACCAAACTGTCAAGACAGTAAGATTTACAATGCAAAAAAAGTAGTCACTCGAGATGTAAAATATTTGCTTAAGCTAATTGCATTGTTCTGGAGATTAAGTTTAACACCTGAGTATCTTAGTGAAATTAAATATTATTATCACTTACCAAATTAAAAAGAAATAAAATATAAGGCATATTAAAATAAAGCGACCCCCTGCTGGGAAAATGTTACAATATAAAACTTTGATCGTTCGAAAAAATTCCAGAGTGATATCTTAAAAGTCATAAATTAAGCGACACCTGTTAGCAAAATATTGCAGTGTAGAATTTTTAGTTGCTAGAGAAATTCCAGAGTGACATCTTAAAACTCATAAACTGTAATTAAACCCGAGTAGCTCATTGGTGCAAGCCAGTCCAATAGTAATGTAGGACAATAGCGCAACCAATAAGGTCTGAGAAAATATACTTTTAGCAACGCCTAAACGTAACCTGGGGAATAGTTGCAGAGGATAGATAGTGAGAACTTAACAATTTTTGCGCCAGTCTATTTTCAGGATTAGTTTGAGTCTATTTTCAGTCTCAGTTTGAGTCTTACACCATGATTGCGTTATAATAAACTTTTGAAGTATACAAACTTTGAATCATTTCATGTGTTGTGAATTTGTTGATATAACCAAGAACTCTGCGACTATTATGTAAGTACAATAAATGCATCATTATCTTATTTTACTCTCTTGTGTTAATATTTCTCAAGCTCGATAGTCCTTGTGGCTCCACTCGCTCCTAAGGGAAACCGAAACTCATCAATCTGATTTCGAGTCAGTATGGCCGTTAATATAAGCTCCCTACATGTACTCCTGGATTAAGCTCCCCACTCTAGAAGTTCAGCCTCCACTCAGGTAAGCCACCCGCGGACCGCTAACCAAGAGTTTAACTAAATTTCCCATTGGATAAACTAAACGGAAATTCCCAAAAAAGATATAAGAATTAGTCGTTTTGAAAACCCTCCCATTAGAATTAGCCTTAGCTAACCAAACGCCGCTGACGAACCCTTTTCAAAAGAAAACCCCCCCATTATATTTGGCGCGGTCGTTTTAAAGGAGAAAAAACACAAGGACAACATTGAAAAAAAAAAAAAAAACGTTGAGACATATTACCGACAGGGAAATATTTTTTTTTCTTTTTCTCTTTGCATGCTTTGAAGTGTAATATTTTTTACATATTTTCAAGTGCAAAATTTTTTTTTAGGCCTAAATCCTCTGGAAATAGTACAAAAGAGAGGACACGTAATTAAAAAATATAAATTTTAAATAATATCAAACAATTAAAAACCAGTATCGAATTATAACCCCCAAAAAAAAAAAAAGAAAACCAATATGTCGTTAGATCAAAACGCACAATTATTAAAGCAAAAACTTATCGCCAAAACAGTGGAAATATCAAAATCACTACCCCCATATATCGGAGACTCAGATGTGGATTAATTTATTATCCAATTAAATCAATTCGTAGAGGTAACTCAAACAGACTTGAAATCATTAGTAAGCATTTTGCTAATGATACCTCAGGGGCAGGCACTAACTTTCCTAAAACAAATTGAAAATACGAGAGGGGACGATAAAAATCTTCTTATAAACTCAATAGAAAAATTACTAAAAGCGTTCCGAGAAAGATTCGTTGAAACCAGTTCAACACACAAACTAAAGCATGGTACGGTTTGTTTCGACGAAACACAAAATGTTAGGGAATACCTACACAAGGTAATCGTATCCATTGAGGCACAATATGGAAAAGACTCGGGCCCTGTATACGATAAAATTGTACTTAATGCTCTCATGCAAGGATTAGGCCCCAACCTGTACCGACTGTTGATATCAAAAAATATTCAAACGTTAGAACTAGCAGTCCAAGAAGTAGAAAGAATGATAGAAATTGACTCAATTGTGGCGAACCACAATAATTCAAGAATAAATAATTTAGAAAATTCAACTCCGGGACGATCACTAGGAATTTCCAAAAATTTTTTTCCAAGAGACAACTCGCACAAAACAAACAAATATAGATCCCCAACCCCTACGAGACAGGGAATGGTACGGACCCATAAATGCAACAAACTACGTACAGAACCCTCCAATTATATGCTATGCATGTAATAAACAAGGACATATTGCCAGGGAATGCCGTACTAGAAATAACCTTACACAAGCAACCCCCAATTTTAATAACCGTTTGTTCGGGAGAACAAACTCAAACGCCAATGGGGCAGGAAACTATAGAAATAACCCCCCACGTCTACCCTCGTACCGCAACTCGTACCAACAAGGATTCGTGTGTACAAATCCAACGAATCCTTCCCAATATACGAATCCCCAAACCTATACAAATCCTTCCCCCAACCGACAAAATAATTATCGGTTCCCTAACCCAAATACGCGACAAAACATGTACCAAGTTAACTCACGAACAGTGTATCCAAGCAGATTCAACAGGAATACAACTGATTACAAAGGATATTTTTTTCCAACGGGAAACGAAAGAAATTTTTCGTCTATACAAAATGAACAAATGCTGCGAGCCGTCGGCACAAGAAACTTTAACCCACGCAATAGTGCGTGGCAAATAAGGCAATCAAATGTCAATCAAATGGGAATTTCACATGCTAGTGAAGTGGAGGGTGAAATTCCCACCGAACCCCAATGTCAAACCTCAACTTATCAAATAAGCGCACAGGGAAACGAATTAGGCCCCCAAGAAAATTAACCGGGACCCTGGAGGCCAGTATTTTTTATAGGTCCCATCCAGTAGTTGTACCTTCTTTTAGTGATAATAATGATATACTACCTATATTGAACAATTTTAGTGTTGCAAGCATTAACTTCAAAGCGTTAATATATTCGGGTGCATCGGTTAACATAATAAATGCGGATATATTCAATAAACTCACAGTATATATCAAAAGACGTAAGAATTTTAATATCCACAGCTTAACGCGTGTCACGGGGCATAGTCTGGAAGCTATAGGCTACATATGCCGAGACGTTATGAAACATAATAGGACCTTTCCTACAAATTACATAATCTGCAAGGATTTTCCATCTGAAGCTATAATTGGTGATAATTTTTTAAAATATAATAAAGTGTTATTAGATATAGCAAATAACCGACTCGTGTATCCACACGACCCTATTCTCCAACGCGTGGAGAGAGGGGAAGCAACAGTAAATAGAATCAAAACTTTTGTACCCCACGTCACGTCATTCCCTCCCATTTCTCGTCCCGTGGGAAATCAAACGAGCAAACGGATCGAAAATCAAAATCAATGGAGCAGACGAAAAAGTAAATCAAACAGCAAATGGATCGAGACAGTAAAAGTAAAAATAGGAAAAATGCAGGAGTATAGACAAAAAGAGATAAAGAAAATAACTGAATTGTGGAATGAAATAATAAATCCAAACATTGTTGTAAGGGGAAAGGACTTGGAATCACCCTTACAATCAACTGCGAAAGCGGAAGACTTGACGCAACCAAGCGCCAATCTTAATTTAATAGAAAATAACACGTAAGAAAAATATTATGGGTTCGCAGTGCGTAAAACAAAAATCCCCCCAAATACTATGCAAAGAGTACAAATCTCTCAAATGGTCACACCTGTAAATGACAATTCCGAAATTTGGTTCGCATCCCCGTGTAAAGAAATTCCAGAAAATCTGTTTTGTGAAGAACAGATCATTTCATACGAAAAAGGCGAAGGTTTTATTTGGTTAACTAACACACATGAAAACGATATTATTACATTGAAAAAAGGAACATGTCTCGTGAAAATACAGGTTATTTCTGAGCATGAGCTAAACAAATGGAAAGACTCCAAGGAAAGCTTAGTTAATAATATTGGAACTAACAATCCAAAGAATAGGTACCCCCTAACAAAACCCCAATTTTTCGAAAAATTTAAATTAGATCATATCCAAGATACGCAATTAAAGGAAAAATTATGTGAATTACTTTGGAACTTTAGAGATATTTTTTCTACATGTGAGGAAGACATCGGGTTAATACCATTTTATCAACACTCTATCCAAACCACAGGGTTACCTGTAGCTAAACAGCCCTATCGCATCCCCCATCCCTACAAAGGCTGGTTGAAAAATAAAGTCCGCGAGTTAGAAAGAAATAATATAATAAGGCCGAGTATAAGCCCGTATTCAGCCCCCGTTATACTAGTACCAAAAAAGAACAAGGACCTTAGGCTTGTAGTGGATTATAGAGCCTTAAATAAGCAGGTAGTAAGTGACAAATTTCCCCTGCCCCGAATTGATGAAATCCTAGATTCCATTTCAACCAAAAACAAAATTTTTACATCCCTTGACCTCACACAAGGTTATCACCAAGTTAAGGTAGCAGACAAGGACGTTTATAAAACGGCCTTTTCAACTACGGAATGCGGTTCTTATGAATATTTGAGAGTACCCTTCGGACTCAAAACTAGTTCAAGTGCATTATGTAGACCTCTATTACACTTATTACGAGGTATAGAAAATATTATCCATTTTGTGGATGATGTTATTTGTGTGGGAGAAACACCAGAGGACCATTTAAATACATTAACCAAAGTTTTCGAAAAATTCAGAGAGGGTAACTTGAAATGTAGGCCGGAAAAAGTAAATTTGTTCCAATCCAAAATAAAATTCTTAGGAATGATAGTGACTCAAGGTCAAATATCACCGGACCCTGAGAAGATAAAATGTGTAGAAAATCTTAAGCCGCCAAAAACTATGAAACAATTAAGAGGCATTATTGGTTTAACCAGTTATTTTAGAAAATCTATACGTAACTACGCCCAAATCGCAAAACCCCTAACAGATCTAACTAAAGGGAATTCCCAAAATATCACCTGGTCTCAGGAAGCGCAAACTTCTTTAGACACTCTCAAGAAAGCTCTTACTTCTGAACCAATATTAGGGTTACCAGACTTTGAAAAAGGTACATTCGTGGTTACCACCGATGCTTCAGCTCTAGGTATCGGTGCAATCCTTTCCCAAATAATCCTCGTGGAAAACAACCCCAATCCCAAACAGAACCCCCCGCGATATATAGAGAAAGTCCTATGCTATTCAAGCAGAACTCTAACCAAAGGCGCAAGTAGTTATTCAGCAACGCAATTGGAGTTGTTATCCATAATTTACCACTTAGATAAATTCAGACATTATTTAGTAGGACGAAAATTTAAACTGCGCTCGGACCATAAAAGCTTACAGTACCTAAGCACATTCAAAAATCCAACTGGAATCTTAGCGCGATGGATAATGAAAATCCAAGATCTGGATTACGAATTTGAGCACGTGACCGGCAAACAGAATGCCCCTTGTGATTACCTAAGTAGATACACTGAGGATAACCCTTCAGATAATGAAACTAAACAAATAAATGCCCTTAATTCCAGTAAACAAAAACGAAAGAAGAATATAAAAAAAATCCTTACAGAAGAAAAAGGACCACGAGTAATTCCCTTATCCCTAGCCAATATTAAAAGAAACCAAGTTAAGGATGAAATGTGTTTGACCCTCATTAATTACTTTGTGAATTCCTACAACCTCCCCGATAGGTTCAGAGCCCGAAGACGGGAAATAGACAATTTTTATTATGACCTTGACGAGGAAATCCTTTGCCGGATAGTAACAGGCGAGACTAATAGAAACCAAACCTTAATAATCCCAGTGCTCCCCCAAAACTTAATAATACCTGCCTTCGAGTACTTCCATTCGGAAATAGGCGGACACTTAGGAATAACCAAAACCTTTCACAAGCTAAAATAATACTTTTATGTCCCGTCGGCATTAACAAAACTCAAAGATTTTATAAGTACATGTGAAGCGTGTAATTTAAGAAAAAACCCTCACACGTACACAACTCCCCTCTTGAGAAGAGTGCAGAGAGCAAGGGTCCCTTTCGACATCGTTTCATTTGACCTTTTTGTTACAAGTGGATGGCTACCTGTTACTAATAGAGGTCATACTTGAATCCTTTCAGTACTAGATCATTTTACCGGTTTCACTTTTGCCAAGGCATTGAAGAATCAAGGTGCATATGCCACAAGTAAAGCCCTAGCAAAAATATTTTTAGAGTTTGGCGTTCCTCAACGGGTCATTAGCGACAATGGATCTAACTTCGTTTCTAAAGTAACTAAGGATCTAATGAGTTTCCTTAAAATAGAAAAACTAGTAACCTCTCCCTACCATCCCCAAGCTAATGGAAAAATTGAAAATAGGCACAAAATATTTTCCAATGTTTTGAGTATTTATTCAAAGGACAACCGAAACGATTGGGATCAATGTCTACCCTACCTGACCAATGTAATTAATACCGCTTACTCAGAAGCGACCAAGGATAGTCCATTTTTTCTTTTGTTCGGACGCGATTTTGAAATACCTTATCAAGAAATTATTGAATCAAGACAGTATTACAATAGTACAGAGGACTATAAACAGGATTTTATAAATAGGATGAGAAGAAAATATAAAATAGTCAGACAAGAATTGTAAAAATGTAAAACGAATCAAGAGTTGAGGAATAAATCCAAAATCAAAGGAAATATATATTTTAAGGTCGGCGACCGTGTCTATCTGAAAAATGAAGCTAAACTGGAAGGCAAAAAACTTTCCAATAAATATTCAGGACCCTACAGAATAATCAAAAAATATGACAACGATTTTACTTTTAAAATGATAAATCCAGAAAACGGAAGAACATACAAGGCACATGTAAGCCGTATGAAAGGTGCCAAATACCCCGTTAAATGGGCACCCGAACCCTCATCTTCAGATTCATCAAACGCGGACAATAAATGTCCTAAATCCAGGCTATCCGAACTAAGACCCTTTAATTTCAAACAAAACTATTTTGAAAACAATAGCGAAGAGGAAGATTTTGAAGAATTTTTGGCCATGAAAAATCTAGTCATCCCTAAAAGAAAATCCCTAATACCCATACCTGTAAGAACCCCAAAAAGCCCAGAGAGCTCATCCACAGAAAGCTCAGAGCAAGAGTTGGATTATACGCTGTCGCCAAAAACCCAATTTTTCCCCGATAGAATTTCAACTCCATGTCCCCCCAAAAGATTTCCTGATGACATGGTATCCCCAGCAACCCCAATAGAAAGACCCCTGTCGCTACAGGAGGAACTAAATAGAGCCGTGGAAACCCCAGGTACAAAAAGGAGGAAGACTCCTCCCAGGGATAAAAATACAAAAAACCTGAGAGAGGCTATGGACATTATTAATTATCCGATAAAAACAATGCAAAGTACTTTGCCGTGGACACAGGAACGCCCTGAAGATGAACACTTGTGACAGTACCATCACATAACGGTCTCTAAAGTACAACCCAAAGAATCTCACTCCTGGAAACAGACCATGTTACGAAATACGCCTCACCCCCCGGAAGAGATGGCATTCAAGCAGTGGAGACAGTCTCCAACAGTCTTTGACTCCTCCCAGAGTTCCCAAGAATCATTTAACTCCCCCGAGGCAGGACCTCAGCGTGAGGAAATAGAAAATAAACCCTCAACTTCTAGAGCAGATGAGATATATGAAGCAACGGCAGGTGATACCACAAAACCTCAAAGGACAACCCCAGAAAACCGTAAGGATGAATCCTCAGGAACTAGCTCGACCGAGTCCGACGATGAACCCCAAGACGCACGAAAACAAAAACCCACTTCGGCTACTGCCCATGCAAAACAGGCTAAGGCAAAAGGTAAAAAATTTCTTTTGAAACAATATAAGAAATTTGATCTGATCTCCATGGGAAAGTCAAAAAAAAGTAAAACCCCAGAAACCGAACAGGAAACTACCACGAAATCCGGCAGACTTAGTAGGAAACCAGACAAATGGAAATACGTCTAGGAATTGAATAACCCAAAAACTTATAAGTGGATAATAATAAATCGAAATGAGCAGTTTAAAGAAAAGGGAACATATAGAGGAGGCATAAAATAAAAGAAACCCTTAAGATTCAACAGGTTGATAATTAAATCTTTCCAGATAAACGGAATTCAGGCTTGACAAAGAAAAACCAGACAATAAAAGAAAAACAAGAATTATTCAACCCCTTCTACAGGAAGAGGGATAAATAGTGCAACCCTATTACCGACAGAACAAATATGGATCAGCTATTTCAAGCACGAGCAAAACTCCTAGTGGCTTCGGCCGAGTTAATAACGGAAAAATCGAAAATTGAAAATATGATAGAAACCATACTTAAATCGCTCAGCGAGGTTAAGGCGTCCCAAGAAAAAATGAACAAGAAGATAAATGAGATCCTAATTACCAAGCAAGTAGACAAATTAATGGAGGCCCAATTTATAGAGGTGAAAGAACAAATCACCAAAATCCAGAATGAAATGGAATCAATTAGTGACACCGCAATTGTCGAAGGATATAATTATCCCGACCAGATCCTAAAATTACAAGTATTGTACGATAAATTGCAGGAAATTGGAAAGAAAGTACAAGATTACAAGAATAGTACCATCCTGTCCGCGACGATGGCAATACAAGAACTCCTAACACCCCAGAGAGCAAAAATTTTGGAAATGCAACATAAGTACGACCACTTGAAGGCACAAAAAGAAATAATTAAGCTGCAGCAAGATATTGTAGAGAAACAGCTAAAAGAGAACCACGTCGAAATTAATAAGGAAAGACGTAAACAGAGAGATTTTTGCTCAAGTTTGGAACAAATTGTTGCACCATGTTTTACCGTTGAAATTGATCTACACCTCAGCCCCCATTTGGAAAATCTTCTTACTAGTAGTTACAACGAAGGACCCTCACAACCTGCACATTTTGCGATTCCAAATCAGGCTCGTCAGCATCACATGAAATCCCAAGTGGAAACTAATCAGCAGAATCCTCTAACGGATAATAATATAATTACGAGGAACCAGTACCCTGACGCCAAAGAGAATGCTATTACGGGCCAAGATCCCTCAAAAAGCTATGAACAACAAGGAACACCCAAAACCCAACCATCGCCAGAAGCCGCAGAAAACTAAGAAATGCCAGACACGAGAATAAATCGAGCTAAACAAAAACAAAAAGAGGTAAAAATTCTTTCTCGTCAAAATCCCCTTCGAATACATTACAACAACTATTTTTTATAGAATGTGATGTTTAGCGACAAAAAAGTAATAAATAACCCAATGGCAGATCTAAAAATATTTAAAAAAGATAATTTTTTTTCCTATATAAAGAAAATATCACTTAAATAAATAAAAAATATAATAAAAAAAGCCGATAGAAAATTAAAGTTTAAAAAAAAAAAAAAAAAAAAAAAAAAATGCAATGAATAGCCCATATTATATTAATAAGGAATATTTAAAAACACTTTCGGACACCCCCCCCCGTGTAGGAAGCCAGACGATCACAATGAATCGCTTAATGAGGAGATTTACTTCAGGGCACGAGTATCAAATCCGTGTCCTAGGTTCGGCCGTCTATCAATCCATAACCCCAGTCCACTAAATCCCAAAAAATTACTTTTAATTCAAAAAAAAAGTATTCGGATCGGCGCTTCAGTAGATTCGATATCTTCTCAAATTCAAGTTTGTAGAATATTTATTTTTAATCACCATGCCAACGACATAATCAAATACGGAACTCCAAAAGATACTAAATTTAATCAAAAGAAAAGATGACCGGAAATAACCACAACCCAAACTTGCCGTAAAGGCTATGAAATACCAAACAACTTAAAATATTAAGTCAAAAAAGTATACACAAGTTATTATTGTATTAATCACCCAGCCAAGAAACAATGAGGAAAACAGGTAATTAGCTGCAACATAATAAGCAATCTTATCATGGTTACTAGATAGTTAAATGTGTACATATATATATATATATATATATGTACGAGAGTAATAATACAAGGCATGATTTACCTGCAAATAAGCATACGATAATTAACCAAATTGTAGATATAGGCTCTGTCAATCCAAATAACGAAGCAGGCCTCAGTCATTATGTGAACTGAAAATTCTGCAAAAATTAAACAATCGAAAACAATTCAAACAAACAATAATGGTAAATTGATAGACTCGCCACGTGTTCCTCCGAACAAAACCACGAACTCCAATGCATTCCAAAAATTACAAAAGCCAAAACGGCGAAATTTGGCCATCCACAGCCTTACCACCGTGTGTTTTCGCTTGTTTTACCTCAAAAATGTACGTACCAACAAGTTAATACAAAAAATTTATTTACCCTAACGTGCACCATGCGTACTAGTCGGCCTCCACTCCAACCCAAAGGGTAGGAAATACGCTAATTTTCCCTTAAATATTAGTGCAAATTTTCATTATTGTAAACAAAGAGTTATTAATCAATCAGAACAACACAGGCAGTCCTTAATATTCCTTCAAATCCTGTACTAAATTTAACAGCTTCAAAACCCAAGGTCCCGAAATTTGAAAGGAAAAATGACGATGTGATTCTCCAGCAAAAATGGTGCTAATTTACCTTAAATGTAAATAATTACTTGTACAATTTAAATGAACCCCAAGTAAAGCGTCAACGCGATACGTTGCAACAATAATCAAAGCCCGTAATTTCCAGACGAAGTTCAAACCACTAAGATTTATGATAGTATAGTCAAACCACATAAGCATAAAGCCCTCGAGTTAAATCGTCTTCACTTTTCATTTCTTCACCCGTGTGATATCGTGTACTCTGAGTTAATTACATACCTATAATTGATAGTCTATTCGCCTAAAAACTAAGAATCAGCTTACCACACCAAAATGTTCCTCAATTATCAAGACCCCCGCAGCAGAAAAAAATTAGGCCTGATAAATGCGAAAAAATGAAAAAAAAAATATAGCTTACTATCAAAAATTTATATTTACGATATATCCTTAATCATATATATGTTCATATATTTCTTATGGAGTGGTAGGTTATAACAAAAAACAAGTAAAATAAGAAACGGCTCAGATCCAAAACCTAAATGAATAAAAGAAGTTAATCGAGAGAAGATTGACTCAAAACGAAAATTATAGTAACCTTAAAAAAACGTAAAAACTAGCTTGCAAGAAAAATGTAAAAATAAGTCCTATATGAAGTCTCTATAAAACGTAAAAATAAGTCAAAATTGCAGAACTTAAAATATTAATTTTGACGCAGACTTTTCAACTTACATAAATGCGATATAATCCTTAATAGGAGATATATCCACAAATACGAGTAAAACCCCCACGGCAGTTTAACCCGGGAGACACAAAAAATAAGCCAAATAAATATTTAAAAAAAAAAAAAAAACCTAAAAGGAAAAAGTATTTTTGGTGGCCCCGCCTATATTTTTAATATAGCCTATTCGATGAAATTAAATTTTTTGTTGGCATAATTAAATATTAATTCACATATCCTCTGATCAAGAGCGACAAACGTTAAAGAAAAAAAAACCTTCCATGAAGCCGAAGTATGTGAAATTATTACCAAAATTCCAAAATATCGTACCAAGAAGTCAAAATTCAAATAGAATTAAGACAAAAAAAAACCGCGCGTTGATTTACTTCTATTTTTGATTGCCAACTATAGAGAATATGTTTCCCTAATAGATAATTGTTGTACCTTAAATTAAAATCGTAACTAACGAGAGCTAAATAACACCTTAGTTTTGCAATAATTAGCAAAAGCCGTAGAACGCTTACAGCCAATAGGCAGAGAATAATATAACCACCAAAAACTGTAAAAATTTGCAGCAATAAGTTCAACCAATTTTACTTTAAATCGAATTGAAGAATAAAAATGAACCGCGCAAGTATATTAAAATCGAACTAACAGGCCTGTCTAAATACTCTAGTTAACAAAATTATTCAGACGTAAGGAATTACAAAAAATAACCGATTGACGCAAAAGGAAGAAAATCCTACCAGAAACTGACGATTAGTCATAAATACTCCTATCACATGATAGTATTTAATAATTTCTACTAATCTTATAAGCCAGTTGCGACCACAGTTCCCAGTAAATCCTTAATTTTCCCCAATAAATAATATGACATGGTAAATCACGTATTATTCACAAAATTTAAGCCTTGTAAAAGGCACAGTATTTAAGAATTCAAAAAAAATGTGCACTCACTAGTGAGCATGTGAGTAACTAAAATTGATAGAACAAAACAGACATTTATACGAAGGATGAATAACTGACGAGTAATTTCTAACGCAATTAAGTGAAAGTAAAAGCCATAAAATAGACTACAACACCTGTGAGGTAATTTAGCCCTTTGTTCGAACGTACACTTCGAACACCCTAAATTAACAAAGATAAATTATCAAACTTTCTCCCTGAATCAAGCTCTTACAGAAGGGTAACCTACTAAAGGTTATGGCGATATGTTCCAATCAAAATTTATGAGCCCTTCCCCCCTTCAGTTGTGCGGCATCTTAGTGGCATCAAAATATAGCATCAACGAATATATTCTAATTTTCATTTGAGAATTATAAAGGAATTAAGTTCATATGGCCTATGACAAACTACGAAACTCTTAAGTGATAACGCCACGAGGTAGAGATGTGAAAAGCATTATAGGCTAGTGTGTTGTTGACGGGCTATGTACTGAATTTTGACTCCCAAATCAGTATCCTTGTTTGTGAGGATTATTCAGCTAAAATTTACTTGATGATAAGGCTTCAAAGGCTGTACATTTGGAAATCAACTTAGAACACGATATTCAGTGGCGTTAACTCCGCCACAGGAGAAGAATGATTTGACACCTTGAAAGTAAAGTTACACTTCAACTCACTTAACTCCCATTAACTAATAATATACAAAGCCGAGAAAAGTAATACTTTAGTCGCGTCACTGCTAAATAAAACATATAATTAAATTAAAAGAAAAAAAAAAACGTTACAGCCTAATAGCTGAATTTTGAATACATTAAAAAATAAGTCTATATTTTCAAAAAAAGGGCCTTAACGAAATTAATTGAAACTATGAATATTAAAAAAAAAGAGAGTGTTTAAAAAGAAAAATTTGCCTCGTTAATCATAGATTAATTAAGAAGAATTTTGCTATGAATGAGGGTTCAAAAATTATAGAGCTCTAATGCCACAGCGAGACCTAATATAAAACTTTGGAGTTCACTCAAGCCGATCTACAGATATCGCACTAATTGAAGTATGCTAGCCTGTAATATAATACAGTCCTTTCCTTAATGTTCAAACTCGAAAACCCACTCGGACCATTTAAAAGATAATTTTTGAAAAAAAAAAACCAGTAGTAACACCTAATGTACTTCTTACGGTAAAAAAAAAAAAAAAAAAAAAAAAAATTTTTTTTCTTTTATTTCAAAAAATCACACTTAAAAAAAGCGAGGCATACTTTTAGCCGAAGAATCAGTAGTAGCCTACCTTACACTTCGAAGGGAAAAAAATTTTTTTTCTCTTTCGGCGATCAATAAAAACTCAATACACATGGAAATTCTAATTCATAAAAGCAAAGTAAAATAGTCAGCGACAACCCAATGAAGTACTCTAGAAATGGAATATGAGCAATAATCCAAATGTCCATATAGTATACGATAATGAATATGGACCAACCCTCAACCCTGAGAGGTTAGAGCCAAGGATTAGCATGGTGTCCATTATCCCACCATGCAATCACTTGACTTTCACCCTCTGTCAAAAAAAAAAAAAGTTACATGGATATGAGACTTAATTGCACAACAAGACGTTGCTTGGCAAACACTACAACCCCTATTTGTCAAATTTCTCGATATGGAAATACAAAAAGCAAATAAGAAACAAGCAAATGTGATAAATGAATGCCCCCCCCCAATCATGGGAAGCCGTTGCAGAGTGGAGATGGCGAATGGTGTCTACATAACATCCCGTTTCCATTTGGCCCTAGCTCTCTCATGAGAAACTACCAGGCAGTTACAGAAAATTGATCATCTCATAATGAGAAACCACAGTTTTGGAATCTGGACAAAACTACCGTAAGTCGTGGGGAGCCGGCGACCAGCTGTTCTGACCTGTGATGCCTTTTATCTCATTCGTCATAATAGTTTGGCCGGGGAACTCTCACGAGAAGACCAACTAATCTCTCTATAAAAAGTGACCCGCGAGAATTACCCTAACTCACCTCTATCATAAGGAAATCATGTGACGACAAAAGTGGAGGTGCAAGAATACGAAATAAAAGAAGACAACGAAGTTTGATGTGTGGGGTGCACTTTGGCACGGTGCAGGGATGCAAGTGATTAAATTTCGTGTTCAGATGCCATGCCGAGGTGTTTCCTTCAAAAATCAACTCAAATAGGAAAAACAACCGATGGATACCAGGAAAGCTAAATACCATAAATTAGAGGAGTAAACTAAAAACAGCTAAAAATAATAACAAATATTGTCAAGTTAAAGGCACCTAATCAATCTATTACTATGCCTTAATCATTATAACCTTTTTCATATTTAGTTGATTTATTTCATAATTACTGATAAATTTTAAATAAGAACACATTTCCAGATACGGTGTGTAACTAACCTTCAACCACTGGTTAAGAGAAACGCCGGAACATGCAACCATACGGTATGTGCTTATATTGAGCCTAAAATCTAGTAAAACAATCAAAATAGTAACTATGATAAGATACCCGAGCCATCAAAAATTAAACAATCATAGACGGGAAAATAGAATCTCATGGAATCTTAAGAGAAGACATAGCGTAGATAATATTAATGCTCCATTAAGGGAATGGGGACTTGTCGATAACTTAATGAAAGAAGAGGAACTTATTAGAACAGTAGAAGATCTTCATTGTCCAAAACTATACTATCTTCTAGAATCTCAAAGAACTATGGTGGAACCAAGAATAATCCTAAGATCAACGGCAAGCCTAGTGCTATATAATTTTAGTGCACGTGTGATGACAAGAACACTAGAACACACTAGACGAAGTGCCAATCTGGCCTTCCGAATCTTAGTGCAACATATCCCAGCAACAAAGTATAGCTCATTGGCTAAATATATTGCCGACAATATTTGGTACGACCAAGACGATAATAATATAACTACAATTTGGACCATTAAGTTTCTCTCCATATTAATAGACCAAGGACATATGTTAGAAGGTGAAAACTTTCTTAAAATCTTATACGTCAATTGTGTAAATAATACATATCTAAATCCGATAAATCCTTCAAGGGGATCCGCAATGTTCCAGGTTGCCCCAAGAGATTACAAAGACATAAAGAAAATAACCCTGAATTTCTTCCAAGAAGATGAAAAGTTTGGAAGAAAAATAGTCCCTGGGTTAGACTTAATGGTGCGTGAGCAATTATGCTGTTGCCAGTCGCACGTAAATTTAAGTTTCTCTTTAGTAAAGATAATAAATGACCCATTGTCTTTATCTCAGTTGTGCCGGAAGGTCATTTGTCAGAATATGCGAAGGAATGACATAATCGCTACTCTGGAAGGCCTGCACCTCCCAAACCAACTTTTAGTGTATTTAATGTACCTAAATATGCCTGAAAACGGTAAAAATGACATAGTATTTGAACTTCAATTTCTCAGCCCAAATGTTTCTTCATGGGAAGATTATCGACTTCTAGATATGCTTAAATCTCCAAATTCAAAGGCGGCACTGCCGGATGATGCACCCATATTGAAATTAAAACCCAACCTTAGTGGGAAAAACTGTATATATAAATAACCTTGTTAAAATGAATGATGAAAGAACCCTATAATATTACCTGAAGTGTTATAACCATGAAAATTGATGAGTATCAAAAAATACATTATAAACCAGTATTGTGTTAATATTTATGGAACTGCGAATTAGTGTAAATATCACAAGGTCTAAATACATTATCAATATATTGACAAAAAGGTAGTTTCTCGAAAATCTCTATACTCCTAAGATTATAATACGACCGCAAAGTCGTTAAACTAGAGTACGGAACTTTAGGAATGATATCATGTTCGAACACACAAATAGCCAGGTGCAAGGTGGCACCAGTGAAAAAGTAGTTCAACTTCAACCTAAAGTTGCCTTGTTTTTCCACACAAAGTAAATATTCATTATTGGTTAACATGGAGCTTTAAGTAAGTTATGGTCGGACGAATTAGTAACCGATGTATTGAGGAAATGCCGGCTAAAAGGTAGTTTGAATTCGACCCAGAGTGTACCATAATCATAACCAATCTTGAAAAAAAAGTAAATCGTAAATTAATCAAAGATCAATGTAAACTACCTTTTGTTTCAGAAAAATGGCCAAGGCAATTATTGATACGGAGTTCATATGCATTAAACATGCCAAAGAGAATGTCATATACTGAGCGGCAATAATTAATGTGGATAAATCAGGGAAAGAAATCTTCGCGAAAAAATGGGATGTCAAGTACGACTTAAGGGGATACGACAAAGGATCATATATCCTTGGGAGTATTTTCTAGACTTAACCCAAATATAGACCAGCAAGAGGCAAATTAGGAATAAAATATAACTGCAGAAAGTGCTAGTAACTTTACTTAGTTCAACAAAAGAAAAGAAAGTTGCAAAAACTATATAAAATACGGTACTGGTACGTTAAAGGTCCTTGCCAGACAGATTTATTACCCCTCGACAAATGTAGAAAGCAAAAATTAGTTTACAAAATTGAAGAAAACCCAAATTGTGTAAAATATCAAGGTAAACATGACCCCCTACAAGAAATAAAATATTACAAGCATTACTTGTACAATCAAAAGAGTGCAATATATATAGCGAGAAGAAATGAAATTGTGTTTAAAAGAATCAAAACTTATAAATCAAAATCAAAAGTGATCAAGAAAACAAAAAAGCTGAAACAATCAAATAATTAAAACCCAATTACTCTTACGTTAAAACAATTAAATTTTTACATAAAGGTAATTAAAATATCTATCCCCTCCAGCTTAAGAATCAAAAATACGATGACCATAAGCAGGGTAACAAATTGAACGACAACATCTCTTAATCTCACCTTGTTTCCTTTGTAAAAAAAAAATTATTATGAAATATTAAAAAGTTAATGTAATTTTAGTAAATTGTCTCCCCCCCCACAAAAAAAAAGAAAGAACACATGCTAGGAATCTAAGCTCTCGTTCAATTATCAATTATAAGAAGTATTCCTATATAATGTCTAATGAAATATTAATTCCAGAAACGGCAAAAATGATGTGGATAACAAAGGTCATAACAATCTTCGTTTCCCAAACTATAGCCCAAGACATCGTAAAACATGGACTAATCTTCAAACATGAGAACTCGTTACTTGCAAGCCACAATGTCTGGAAAATATTTATGAAACTGGATCCCAAACCGTTTGAAACTCTATTTCAACAGGTAATGCGACTGGAGAAAAACACCAATGAATTAAAGGATTCTATATTCCAATTCTTAAGATCGGACAAAAGCTTACAGGCCACAAAGGATATGCACCACAAAGAAAATGCAAGAAATCTACCTCCCATTCTCCCCAAACTAAAGTCAAAATTCATAGTAGACGATTTTGACAAGCAAATGGCAGAAATCGACAAAGCTCTAGGAACTAACAATATAGGAAACAGGAGAAAAAGAGAATCACGCAGTAAGGATGGATCTAAAGACGAATAGACCACGGCAAAATATACTACCGATCCCCTTTTAGCAACTTCTAAGAAGAATAAAATCTATGATGGGACTTACGCCATGATAAATGAATTACCGAGCCTATGGATCATCATCAAGGAATTATGGCAAGATCATGCCGAACAAAATATTACGAAGCTAATAATATCAAAACTCACGAAGGAAAAGTATTACAAGCAAATTATCAACCTAAAGGAATTAAAATTCTCAAATACACAACAAAATGATAAGAATAAAAAGGCTACCGAAAGAAAAAGAAAAGCCACCAAAACAACCACGCCTACGTATGAGACTCCAGTAAGAGATATACAATCTTCAATGTCGGAAACTACGACAAGCACAGCCCCAGAAACAACCGCACTTAGCAAGGAATCACCTAGAAATTTGACTACAATAACTTATTTGAGACCCACGGTAAATACAAAATGGACGTGGTCAACTGGACCCATGTTCTACCGCAACCAGTCGATTGGCGTGTTTACTATAGGTTTAAGAGCAAGACTCCCAGTAAGTCACACAAAAACGCAAACGGTACGTGTAAAGGCGATTAAACCAGGAGAAAAAAAACATAAAACTAAAAAGGAGGAAGAAGATGATTACCCACACAAGAAGTGTTGGACAATAGACGGTACACGTACTTGTGCTAGATTAGCAATGGCCGATGAGCCAGCAAAG
>NC_142801.1:28118174-28138411 GCF_049724085.1 Artemia sp. Qi Xiang Cuo | reverse complement strand
ACACACCTACGAAAGACTAAGAAATCTAGCTTAGAAAAGCCCGAAATAGTAATTTACGTATCCCAAATCATAAGTTTCAGTCAACACTAACCTACGAAATGCTAAGAAACCTAGCTCATAAAAGCCTGAAATAACAAACTAATCCTCCCAAACTATTGGTTTCAGACAACAAACATCTATGATGGACTAAGAATCCTAGCTCTGAAAAGTCCAAATAGCAAACTACACATCCCAAATCATAATTTTCTGACAACACACACCTATGAAAGGCTAAGAAACCTAGCTAATAAAAGCCGGAAATAGCAAATTAAGCATCCCAAATCATAAGTTTCAGACAACACTCACCTATGAAAGGCTAAGAAACCCAGCTCAGAAAAGTCAAAAATAGCAATCCACCCATCCCAAATCATAGGTTTCAGACAACACACACCTACGAAAGGCTAAGAAATCCAGCTCTGAAAAGCCCGAAATAGTAATTTACATATCGCAAATCATAAGTTTCAGACAAGACACACCTACGAAATACTAGGAAACCTAGCTCATAAAAGCCTGAAATAGCAAACTATTCATCCCAAACTATAGGTTTCAGACAACAAACCCCTATGAGAGACTAAGAATCATAGCTCTGAAAAGTCCAAAAAGCAAACTACACATCCCAAATCATAATTTTCTGACAACACACACCTATGAAAGGATAAGAAATCTAGCTCTGGAAAGTCAACAATAGCAAACCACTCATCCCATATCATATGCTTCAGTCAACACACACCTATGAAAGGCTAAGAAATCCAGCTCAGAAAAGTCAAAAAGTAGCAACCCACACATCCCAAATCATAGGTTTCAGACAACACACACCTACGAAAGACTAAGAACTCTAGCTTAGAAAAGCCCGAAATAGTAATTTACATATCCCAAATCATAACTTTCAGTCAAGACACACCTACGAAAGTCTAAGAAACCTAGCTCATAAAAGCCTGAAATAGCAAACTAATCATCCCAAACTATTGGTTTCAGACAACAAACATCTATGATGGACTAAGAATCCTAGCTCTGAAAAGTCCAAATAGCAAACTATACATCCCAAATTATACTTTTCTGACAAAACCCACCTATGGAAGGCTGAGACACCTAGCTAATAAAAGCCGGAAATAGCAAATTAACCATCCCAAATCATAGGTTTCAGACAACACACACCTATGAAAGGCTAAGAAATCCAGCTCAGAAAAGGCAAAAATATCATTCCACCCATCCCAAATCATAGGTTTCAGACAACACACACCAACAAAAGACTAAGAAATCTAGCTTAGAAAAGCCCGAAATAGTAATTTATATATCCCAAATCATAAGTTTCGGAAAACATTCAAATGCGAAATACTATGAAACCTTAGCTCAAAAAAGCCTGAAATAAAAAACTATTCATCCCGAACTATAAGTTTCAGACAACAAACATCTACCAGAGACTAAGACTCATAGCTCTGAAAAGTCCAAAAAGCAAACTACACATCCAAAATCATAGGTTTCAGTCAACACACACCTATGAAAGGCTAAGAAATCCAGCTCAGAAAAGTCAAAAAATAGCAACCCACACATCCCAAATCATGAGTTTCAGTCAAGACAAACCTACGAAAGACTAAGAACTCCAGCTCAGAAAAGTCCGAAACAATAATTTACATATCCCAAATCATAAGTTTCAGTGAACACACAACTACGAAAGGCTAAGAAACCTAGCTCATAAAAGCCTGAAATAGCAAACTACTCATCCAAAACTATAGGTTTCAGACAACAAACACCTATGAGGGACTAAGAATCCTAGCTCTGAAAAGTCCAAATAGCAAACTACAAATCCCAAATCATAATTTTCTGACAACACACACCCATGAGAGGCTAAGAAACATAGCTAATAAAAGCCGGAAATAGCAGATTAACCATCCCAAATCATAAGTTTCAGACAACACACACCTATGAAAGACTAATAAATCCAGCTCATAAAAGTCAAAAATAGCAAACCACCCATCCCAAATCATAGGTTTCAGAAAACACAGACCAATTAAAGACTAAGAAATCTAGCTCAGAAAAGTCCAAAATAGTAATTTAAATATCCCAAATCATAAGTTTCAGACAACACACACCTACGAAATACTGAGAAACCTAGCTGATAAAAGCCGGAAATAGTATACTATTCATCCCAAACTATGGGGTTTAGACAACAAACGTCTATGAGAGACTAAGAATCGTAGCTCTGAAAAGTCCAACTAGCAAACTACACATCCCAAATCATAATCTTCTGACAACCCACAGCTGTGAAATGGTCAGCAATCCAGCTCAGAAAAGTCAAAAATAGCAAACCACCCATCCCAAATCATAGGTTTCAGATAACACATACCTATGAAAGACTAAGAAATCCAACTCAGATAAGCCCGAAATAGTAGTTTACATATCCCAAATCATGAGTTTCAGACAACATTCACCTACGAAATACTAAGAAACCTTAGCTCAGAAAAGCCTGAAATAGCCAACTACTCATCCCAAACTAGAAGTTTCAGACAACAAACACCTATGAGGGACTAAGAATCCTAGCTCTGAAAAGTCCAAAAAGCAAACTACACCTCCCAAATCATAATTTTCTGAAAGCACACACCTATGAAAGGCTAAGAAATCTAGCTCAGAAAAGTCAAAAATGGCAAACCACTCATTTCCCAAATCATAGGTTTCAGTCAATGCACACCTACGAAAGGCTAAGAAATCCAGCTCAGAAAAGTAAAAAAATAGCAACCCACACATTCCAAACCACTAACCTACAAAAGAATAAGAAATATCATTATGAAAAGTCAGCAATAGCAAATTAGACAACTCAAATGATAAGTTTCAAAAAACACACACCTATGAAATACTAAAAAATATTAGCTCAGGAAAGCCTGAAATAGCAAACTACTCATACCAAACTATAGGCTTCAGACAAAAAACACCTATGAGTGACTATGAATCCTAGCTCCGAAAAGTCCAAAAAGCAAACTACAAATCCCAAATCATAATTTTCTGACAACAAACACCTATGAGGGACTAAAAAATCTAGCTCAGAAAAGTCAAAAATAGCAAATTAACCATCCCAAATCATAGGTTTCAGACAACACACACCTATGAAAGGCTAAGAAATCCAGCTCAGAAAAGTCAAAAATATCAATCCACCCATCCCAAATCATAGGTTTCAGACAACACACACCAACAAAAGACTAAGACATCTAGCTTAGAAAAGCCGAAATAGTAATTTACATAACCCAAATCATAAGTTTCAGACAACATTCACCTACGAAATACTAGGAAACCTTATCTTAAAAAAGCCTGAAATAAAAAACTATTCATCCTAAACTATCGGTTTCACACATCAATTACCTATAAGAGACTAAGAATCCTAACTCTGAAAATCCCGAATAGCAAACAACACAATCCAAATCATTATTTTCTGACAACACACACCTATGAAAGGCTAAGAAATAAAGCTTAGAAATGTCAAAAATAGCAACCCACTTATCTAAAATCATAGGTTTCAGTCAACACACACCTATGAAAGGCTAAGAAATCCAGGTCAGAAAAGTCAAAAAATAGTAACCAATACATCCCAAATCATAGGTTTCAGAAAACACATACCAACGAAAGCTTAAGAGATCTAGCTTAGAAAAGCCCAAAATAGTAATTTACATATCCTAATTCATAAGTTTCAGACAGCACACACCTACGAAAGTCTATGAAACCTAGCTCATAAGAGACCGAAATAGCAAACTACTCATCCCAAACTATAGGTCTCAGACAACAAACACCTATGAGGGAGTAAGAATCCTAGCTCTGATCCAAAGTCCATAAAGCAAACTACACATCCTAAATCATAATTTTCTGACAACACACACCTATGAAAGGCTATGAAACCTAGCTAATAAAAGCTGGAAATAGAAAATTAACCATCCCAAATCATAAGTTTCAGACAACACACATCTATGAATGGTTAAGAAATCCAACTCATAAAAGTCAAAAATAGCAATCCACCCATCCCAAATCATAGGTTTCAGACAACACACACCAACGAAAGACTAAAAAATCTAGCTCAGAAAAGTCCGAAATAGCAATTTACACATCCCAAATCATAATTTTCAGACAACACACACCTACGAAATACTAGGAAACCTAGCTCATAAAAGCCTGAAAAAGCAAACTATTCATCCCAAACTATAGGTTTCAGACAACAAACGCCTATGAGAGACTAAGAATCCTAGCTCTGAAAAGTTCAACTAGCAAACTACACATCCCAAATCATAATTTTCTGACAACACACACCAATGAAAGGCTAAGAAAACACGCTCAGAAAAGTCAAAAATAACAAACCACTCATCTAAAATCATAGATTTCAGTCAACACACACCTATGAACGGCTAAGAAATCCAGCTCAGAAAAGTCAAAAAATAGCAACCCACACATCCAAAATCATAGGTTTCAAACAACACACACCAACGAAAGACTAAGAAATCTAGCTTAGAAAAGTCTGAAATAGTAATTTAAATATCCCAAATCATAAGTTTCAGTCAACACACACCTATGAAAGGCTATGAAACCTAGCTCATAAAAGCCCGAAATATCAAACTACTCATCCCAAACTATAACTCTCAGACAATAAACACCTATGAGTGAGTAAGAATCCTAGCTCTGAAAAGTCCAACTAGCAAACTACACATCCCAAATCATAATTTTCTGACAACACACACCTATGAAAGGCTAAGAAACCTAGCTAATAAAAGCTGGAAATAGCAAATCAACCATTCCAAATCATAAGTTTCAGACAACACCCACCTATGAACGGCTAAGAAATCCAGCTCAGAAAAGTCAAAAATAGCAATCCACCCATCCCAAATCATAGGTTTCAGACAACACACACCAACGAAAGACTAAGAAATCTAGCTCAGAAAAGTCCGAAATAGTAATTTACATATCCCAAATCATAATTTTCAGACAACACACACCTACGAAATACTAGGAAACCTAGCTCATTAAAGCCTGAAATAGCAAACTATTCATCCCAAACTATAGGTTTCAGACAACGAACGTCTATGAGAGAATAAGAATCCTAGCTCTGAAAAGCCCAACTAGCAGACTACACATCCCAAATCATAATTTTCTGACAACACACACCTATGAAAGGGTAAGAAATCCAGCTCAGGAAAGTCAAAATAGCAAACCACCGATCCCAAATCATAGGTTTCAGACAATACATACCTATGAAAGACTAAGAAATCCAACTCAGACAAGTCAAAAATAGTAACCCATACACCCAAATCATAGGTTTCAGACAACACACATCAACGAAAAACGGGGCCGGGGGTGGGCCTTTGTGGGTCTGGGGGGACCCTTGAGGGCCGGGGGGGCGTTGGGGTGCTTGGAGGACCTTAGTGGCCGGGGGGCTTCGTTCGGGTTTGGGGTAGGGGGATCGAAACCTTTTGGGGTTGGGGTAGAGGACCTCACGACACTGTTCAAATGGAACTTGTGTATTATAACGGCCACAGAATTTCACCCTCAAATCCTCTTCTAAAATCTCTTCAAAAATCATCTTTTAAAATGTCTCTAACTGTTTCGCCGAAATAATTCCCTAAAATAATGATTTGTTCTTAAAAGATATAAAAAAGCCTTAAAAAAGTATTAAAATGGGGGCTCAGGAGCCTTTGGGGCGCCGGGGGCCCTTTGGGAGCCCGGAGAACCTTTGAGGACCGGGGGCTTCCTTCAGGGTTGGGGTGGGGGGATCGGAACCCTTTGGGGTTGTGGTAGGGGACCTCACAACACTGTTCAAATGGAACTTGTGTATTATAACGACCACAGAGTTTCACCCTCAAATCCTCTTCTAAAATCATCTTTTAAATCATCTTTTAAAACGCCTCTAACTGTTTCGCCAAAATAATCCCATAAAATTTCTAAGACGCTTTTGCCCAAATAATCCCTAAACGTAATTTCAGCGTGTTCCTTTTGTTTTTGGCATCTCTGCGCTGACACATTTCAAATTACTAAGAAACCTGATTCCCGCGCTAAAACAATTCATCACTAAGATGTTTCTTTGAGAATTGTTTCCATGACGTTTGGTTATTAATATCTTTTGGAGTTCGACCAGTAGAATTGTTTCCGAGGCAAAGACATTAATGACTTGGATCTATTCCTGGAGAATTGTTTCTAATTACCTGTAAGACATTATTAAACTTTGCCCGGAAACAATTTGATTAATGACTGACAGCACAGGTGTTAGGTCATTGACCCCATTAACCACGTGTTCTCCCTAATGACTCTATGCCCATATTTGGTGCCCCGTTCGGAGTCAATAAGGCATCTCTACTCTAGTGCCCTTTTTAATAGTCGAAAGTGATTGGAGTGTAACTAGCCCCCTCCCCCCCACACGCCCATCATTTCTCCAAACACATTCAATCAAAATTTTCAGATAGCCATTTTGTTCAGCGTAGTTGATTTCCAGATAGAAAACATATTTTGGAGGAGGACACTCCCGCCAAACCCTCAGGGCAAAGGTTTTAAGTTATGCCCTGGGGGCATATAAGGTTTTCATAGAAGGCGTTGTCGTAGAAACTTCAAAACAGGCTCATTCGATTGGAAATTAAAGGGCTAGTGCCCTTTTTAACAGTCGAAAGTTATTGAAGGGCAACTAGCCCCCTTCCCACGTCCATCATTACCCCAAACACATCCAATCAAAATTTTGAGATAGCCATTTTGTTCAGCGTAGTTGATTTCCAGATAGAATATATATTTTTGAGGAGGACACTCCCCCACAACCCTCAGGGCAAGGGTTTTAAGTTATACCACGGAGGCATATAAGGTTTTTATAGAAGGCGTTGTCGTAGAAACTACAAAAAAGGCTCATTCGATTGGAAATTCAAAAGCTAGTGCCCTTTTTAATAGTCAAAAGTGATTGGAGGGCAAATAGCCCCCCCCCCCACGCCCCTTATTCCCCAAAACAAATACAATAAAAATTTTGAGATGGCCATTTTGTTCAACTTAGTTGATTTCCGCGTAGAAAATATCTTTGAGGAGGAAACTCCCCCACAACCCTCGGGGCAAGGTTTTTAAGTTATGCTCTGGAGTCCAATAAGGTTTTTAGAGAAAGCGTTGTCGTAGAAACTTCAAAACAGGCTCATTCGATTGGAAATTAAAGGGCTAGTGTCCTTTTTAATAGTCGAAAGTGATTGGAGTGCAACTAGCCCCCCCCACGCCCATCATTTCCCCAAACACCTCCAATCAAAATTTTAAGATAGTCATTTTGTTCAGCGTAGTTGATTTCCAGATTGAAAATATATTTTTGAGGAGGAAACTCCCCCACAACCCTCAGGGCAAGGGTATTAAGCTATATCCTGGGGGCATATAAGGTTTTTATAGAAGGCGTTGTCGTAGAAACTTCAAAAGAGGCTCATTTGATTGGAAATTGAAGAGCTAGTGCCCTTTAAATAGTCGAAAGTGATTGGAATGTAGCTAGCCTCCCTCCCCCCCCCCCACGCCCATCATTTAAACACATCCAATCAAAATTTTGAGATAGCTATTTTGTTCGGCGTAGTTGATTTGCAGATATACAATATATTTTCGAGGACAACACTCCCTCACAGCCTTCAGAGAAAAGGTTTAATGTTTGGCCCTAGGGGCACAGATGTTTATTACCGGAGGCGTTGTCGCAGAAACTTCCAAGACCTGCTCATTCGTTTAGAAATTAAAGGGCTTGTGCCCTGTTCAATTGTCAAAGCGATTGAAGGGCAACTAGCCTCCCCCCCACGCCAAGCATTTTTCCACGCACCTTTACTCAAAATTTGTAGACAGCAATTTTCTTCACCGTACTTGATATCTAGACAAAAATATATTTTTTAGGAGGACACTCCCCCAAAGCCCTCAGGGCAAGGTTTTTAATTTATGCCCTGGGGACATATAAGGTTTTTATTGAAGGCGTTCTCATAGAAACTTCAAAAAAGGTTCATTCGATTGGAAATTCAAAGGGATAGTGCCGTTTTTAATAGTCAAAAGTGATTGGAGGGCAACTAGCCCCCCCCCCCCCTACGCCCATTATTCCCCCAAACCCATCCAATCAAAATTTTGAGATAGCCATTTTTGTTCATCGTAGTTGATTTCCAGATTGAAAATATATTTTTGATTAAGACAATCCCACAAAACCCTCCTGGCAATGATTTTAAGTTATGCCCTGGGGCATATAAGATTTTTATAGAAGTTGTTGTCGTAGAAACTTCAAAAAAGGTTCTTTCGATTGGAAATTCAAATGGCTAGTGCTATTTTTTATAGTCAAAAGTGATTGGAGGTCAACTAGCCCCCCCCCCCCCCACGCCCACCATTTCCCCAAATACATCCAATCGAACTTTTGAGATAACCATTTTGTTCAGCGTAGTTGATTTTCAGATAGAAAATATATTTTTGAGGAGGACACTCCCCCACAACCCTCAGGGCAAGAGTTTCAAGTTATGCCCTGGGGGCATATAAGGTTTTTATAGAAGGCGTTGTCGTAGAAACTTCAAAACAGGCACATTCAATTGGAAATTCAAAGGGCTAGTGCCCTTTTTAATAGTCGAAAGTGATTGGAGGACAACTAGCCCCCCCCCCACGCCCATCATTCCCCCAAACACATCCCATCAAAATTTTGAGATAGCCATTTTGTTCAGCGTAGTTGACTTCCTGATAGAAAATATGTTTTTTGAGGAGGACAATCCCCCACAACCCTCAGGGCAAGGGTTCTAAGTTATGCCCTGGGGGCATATAAGGTTTTTATAGAAGGCGGTGTCGTAGAAACTTCAAAAAAGGCTTATTCGATTGGAAATTCCGAGGGCTAGTGCCCTTTTTAATAGTCGAAAGTGATTTGAGGGCAACTAACCCCCTCTCCCGCCCACCTTTTCCCCAAACACATCCAATCAAAATTTTAAGACAGCCAATTTATTAAACGTAGTCTTAAGTTCTGTAAATTAGGTCTTTGAGGATTACAACTCTTCCAAAGCCCTCAGGGCAAAGGTTATAATTTAAGGATTTTCCCAATCCTTCATATTGTTTCTTATGGAAGGGATGCTCGTATAAACTTTAGAGAGGACTTATTTGATTGAAAATTGAAATTTCTTGTTCACTTTTTAAGAGTCAAAAGAGATTGAAGGGCAACTAGCCCCTCTCACTCCTCCACGCCCTAAATGCATCAGATAAAAATTTTGAGATATACATTTTGTTAAAATAGTTCACAGTTCTGATAGCACTCCGGTGTTAACACAGCCCACCAGGGCCCAGGGGTAGGCGTTGTAAGTAATTCCCTGGGGCATAACTTATTAAGGGGGGTTTATAACTTATGGGAAGGGGTTTTGTATTGGAAGAACACATAGGAAATCTATTATAATTATCCAATTATAAGGTTAAAATACATACTCTGTGACAGATGCAAAATTGCTTTGGCACACAAATTCCTATTAAGGTCAATTCCAAACAGTCGTGATCCCTTTGTGTCAGCAAGTTAAATGGTCTAAACCCCCTTGTTGGAGCTATTTTTTCAATCCATTCATTGTTGTCAATCGCAGTCCACCAGTTATGCAAGCTGACTATTGTTCACACACAAGGTTTTTATCAAAGAGGAAAACGCATAGAATCTGATAAAAACCTCATTCGATTTAAACTGAAATTTCTAGATCGGCTTTTTAATGTCAAGAATAATCGGACAGTAAGCACCCCCCCCCCTGCCATAAGACCTGGAAACTTTTTGCCATCGAAAACGAACAAAAATTAATTTTAAAAAAAAATTCCGAAAAATAAGTTTTTCAAAGAAAAGTAAAGGCCATTTTAAACTTAAGCTCAGGAGATACAAATACCTTTTAAAATTCAAACTCAAAACGACCAGAAATTACTATTAAAGAATAAAAGAAACCCAAAGCGAACAAAAATTAAATAAACAATCATAGCAAAAAAACATAAAACAAGTAATAACATAAATGAATAAATAAATCTTAAAAGGAGTAATGCTTAGATTGAATATGAAAATCAAGCTTAAAACAAAACAAATATTTTGCTATTAAAGTATAAATGCAACTTAAAATGAACAGAAATTAAATAACAATCAATGCGAACAAACATACAATGTATATTAATGTAAATGAATAAATAAATCTTAAAACGAGTGAAACTTCAATTGAATATGCAAATCAAGTTTGAATCGAATAAAAATAACTACAAACAAGAGTTTGGGTATCGCCTAACTGCAGAAGCCTAAAACCTACTGCGTCATTGGCGCTTTACTGAAAACGAATTATATTACAAATGTTTTCTTTTGTACTTAATATTGAAAATAAATATTAAAATTACAGTATAATTTTGAACTGAGAGCTTTTAGCAATTAATATCATTATGCATCAAATATTCAGTTCAATTTATTAGTTCTTTTCAAGATTGGTCAAGACAAATATAGTTTCACTACAAGCAAAATTTGGATACTGCCCCCTTCTTTAACTGTAAAAACCTAAAGCCTTCTAAAACCTAAAGCTTCACTGAAAACGAATTACTCGTATATTACAAATTTATTATTTTCCAGTTCTTACAGCATTGAAAATGACAATAAAATTACAGTAAAAAAAAACTTGAACTGATGGATCTGTCAATAATTAATATCATTATATATCTAATATTCAATTTGATTTTGTTTATACTTTCCAAGACTGTTCAAGACTCATACAGTTTTGTCATTTTTTTAACTCTGCCTTTTTTTGTAACTAATCGTGTTAGTTTGTTATGAAAACATTCTATGGCTTCTAGGCATTTCTATTTGAGCGGAAAACAGCACCTCAAAATTTGTGGAACATGCATTTTCTTGCATGAAAAACCAAAATATAATAAAATGTCAAGTTTCGGAGTGTTCCACCACTCACAAGCAAGTGCCATTGGTATTTTTGAATCCGCATGGTCAATTTATGGGGTGGAGGGTGGGCTAATTCTCGTAGCAGCCCCATTCTGTCGTCGTATGGTTCACATTTTCAAAACCTGGCGTCCGGACTATCATATAATCTACCAAGCATACAACTACCCCAAATCAGTATCAATAAATAAATGAAACTCAAAACGAACAAAAATTAAAATAAATATTAGAGTCAAACTCGAAACGGGCATAAATTAATGTGAGTAGGGTTCAAAACCCCTATGCTTTCTAAAAGCCAGAATATAATTTGTACTTTACTGAAAAAAATTCAAATGAGTTTACTGAAAATAAAATGTGCATTGTCAATTTAATATACATATGCTGATATTTATTCGATAAAATGTTAATTAATTTTTGATTTCTTAAAGTTACAAAAGTGAAAATATTTCAAAGAATTGTTTTCAGTAAAGCCCCAATGACGCAGTAGGTTTTAGGCTTCTGCAGTGAGATGATACCCAAACTCTTGTTTGTAGTTATTTTTATTCGATTCAAACTCGATTTGCATATTCAATTTAAGTTTCACTCGTTTTAAAATTTATTTATTCATTTACATTAATATATATTGTATGTTTGTTCGCATTGATTGCTATTTAATTTCTGTTCGTTTTAAGTTTCATTTATACTTTAATAGCAAAATATTTGTTTTCGCTTTAAGCTTGATTTTCATATTCAATCTAAGCATTATTCACGTTAAGATTTATTTATTCGTTTATATTATTACTTGTTGTATATTTTTGCTATGATTGCTCATTTAATTTCTGTTCGATTTGGGTTTCATTTATTCTTTAATAGTAATTTCTGGTCATTTTGAGTTTGAATTTTAACAGGTATTTGTATCTCCTGAGCTTAAGTTTAAAATGGCCTTTACTTTTCTTTGAAAAACTTATTTTTCGGAAAGTTTTTTTTTAATTAATAATTAAAACGAGCATCGCTGGGCTCCTCCACTTTAATTTAGCATATGTCATTATTTTTTACGGTACTCTCGTACAATCCAGAACACACTCGAGAAGTGAAGTTAGGTCATTCCTAATGAAATATACCAAAATATGATAAAAATGTAATACTTTATTAACAAAATTATGAGATCTACAACTTAGAATTATGTTAAACAGGCCGCCCAGAACGCATTATATTATATACCTAGCCTAACATAACCTAACCAAAATACCAACTCTATATATTAAATACATAATTAAAATATAGCTACGACGTAGTTTATTTCAGTGAACCTAAGCTAGTTGTCTTCGAATACAGAATGGTAAGCCGGTTTTTCGTTGATTTAACTGAACAAACTTCTCGAGTGTGTTCTGGATTTGTGCGGGAGTGCCGTTTTTACTAACTTTTCTTCTTTTTTCATTCCATCTAATCACTTTATCACTCAGTTTTTTTCTTTTAAAATTATTATAGCCTATTTAAAATTTAAATCTATTATACAAAATCATCGTATTTTGACACGTTTCTATAAAATTGTTCTTAAAAGAATCAAACCGTAGATTCCCCGTATCTCTAATTATATATGTACCGGAAAAAGTCTTTTCAAAGTCGTCTCTGTTTCCAGTTTTGTAATAGTGAAATGTCAATAAAAACTGATCGTGTAAGACAACCATTTGAAATAACAATAACCTTCGACTGAATTACCTTTAAACTGATATAAAAGACAGAGTAATTTAAAAAGCATGATCAGCGAAAGCACGGTCAAAAGTTCTATCAGTTTTTTTTTATTTTAAAGCTTTCTCGATAGAATTCATGTGGTCAATAAGCCATTCCTGACATTACTGGTTGGTGTGGTTTCCGGAAAGTTTCTATAAGAACAAAGAATGCTGTAAAAACCATTCCCAACGTTTCTACTTAGGCTACCCTATAATTTCCAAAAATTTGAAAATTTGATAACAGGCTTACAGACTTAGAGCGAACTGTAGAATTTGCATTATTAATATAGCTCTTTTCAAAATTCACTCAGATCTGTTAAATAGGCTAAAACCGTTTAAGCTGTGTTCTCGTCAACTGTACATTCGATTTAATGAAGAACAAACATGGTCAACCGTAACCAAATTGCAACGCAAACGGTTTTACACTGTCTGTACAAAAATAAAAAAAATCAGAATCAAAAACTAAAAGTCTAGTCGAGGGCGAAATATGACTTTTGTTAGTTTTTTTGTTGTTATTGCAGTTGAGTACTACGTTTAATCAGATTATGCCATATTGAAGTTACTTTTGGCCTCTGCTATGGTTATAGCAATTACTTTCATCGTTAGCTTTCATAAAGAGGGATTTTGTTCTTAATGCGTTTCAAATTCTCCTTCCCTTTTTAGTCATAAGTTCCATTATTCATTTTTTCCTAGATCGTACCTGATCAACTTTTTCTTCAAAACTCATCACCTGATCTATAAAATATATGGTTATCATAATTGAAATGCTGTCTTATCTTACGATTAATTAAAAAAAACTTTTACGATTACGATTTTACGAAAAACTTACGATTAATTAAAAAAAACTTTTGCCACAAAATAAGTTTTTCAAAGAAAAGAAAACAGCTCCATTAAACAAAAAATTAGCAAAAATAAAATCAAATAATCTACCAAGCGTGAAACTACCACAAATCAGCATCGATAAATAAATGAAACCCAAAACGAACGAATATTACAATAAATAACCTAGTCAAACTCAAAACAAGCAGAAATAAACACAAGTTGGGCTCAAAACCCCTATTCCTTGCCAAGGCCAGAACATAATTTACACTTTACTTAAAAAATATAATTTATTTTATTTTTATAACTTTAATAAATCAAATAATATTAACATTTTGATTACTAAATATCAGTATAGGCTATGTGTATTAAACTGGCAATGCACATTCATTTGTATTTTTTTCAGTAAAGTGTAAATTATGTTCTGGCCTTGGGAAGGCATAGGAGTTGTGAACCCTACTTATGTTAATTTCTACTCGTTTTGAGTTTGACTAGGTTATTTATTGTAGTTACTGTTCGTTTTGGGTTTGTCATCCTTAAATAAGGATTCCTCCCCAGGTTCAAAAGGTTCCTCCCCAGGACAAAGGAACCTTTGCCCTGGGGACTCTTGGGGGTTTGTCATCCTTAAATACATAATTTCCAGAACTTTCAACTACGTTGAACAAAATGGCTATCTCTAAACTTTGATTGAATGTGTTCGGGGAAATGGTGGGCGTGAGAGGGGGTTTAGTTACTCTCCACTCACTTTCGACTATTAAAAAGGGCAATTTCAATTTCCAATCAAATTAGCCCTTTTTGAAATTTCTACAACAACTGTCTATATAAACCTTGTATGCCCCCAGGGCATGACTTACAACCCTTGCAAGGAGGGATCTGATGGGGTTATCATCCTATAAGACCTAATTTCCAAAACTTTCGACTACGTTGAACAAAACGGATACCTAAATATTATGATTGGATGTACTTGAGGGAATTGTGGGCATTAGAGGGGGGATAGTTTCTCTTCAATCACGTTCGACTATTAAAAGGGCTCTAGTCCTTTCAATTTCCCAGTGAATGAGCTCTTTATGATGTTTTTACAACACAGCTTTCTATAAAAACCTTTCATGTCCCCAGGGCACAACTTACAACCCTTGCCCTGAGGGTTGTAGGGGAAATGGGTTGTCATCCTTAAAGACCTAATTACCAAAACTTTCAACTACTTTGAATAAATTTGCTATCTAAAAATTTTGATTGGATATGTTTGGGGAAAAGGTGGGTATGAGAAGGGGGTTAGTTGCCCTCAAATCCCTTTCGACTATTAAAAAGGGCACTAGCCCTTTGAATTTCCAATCGAATGAGCCCTTTTTCAAGTTTCTACGACAAAGATTTCAATAAAAATCTTATATGCCCCCAGGGCATAACTTATAACCCTTGCCCTGAAGACTGTGGGGGGAGTGTCCTGCTCAAAGATATAATTTCCTGAATGTTAAACTGTGTGGAACAAAATGGCTATCTAAAAATATTGATTGGATATGTTTGAAGAAATGGTGGGCGTGGAAGGGGTGTTAGTTGCCTTCCAATCACTTTCGACTATTAAAAAGGGCACTAGCCATTTCAATTTCCAATCGCATGAGCCCTTTTTGAAGTTTTTACGACGACGCATTCTATAAAAACCTTATATGCCCCCAGGGCATAACTTACAACCCTTGCCCTGAGGGATATGGGGGAGGGACCTCCTTAAAAAAACAATTTCTATCTAGAAATTAATACCGATTAACAAAATGGCTATCTAAAAAATTTGGATTTGATGTGTTTAGGAAAAATGCGGGCAAGAGAAGGGGGCTAGTTGCCCTCAAATCACTTTCGACTATTAAAAAGAGCACTAGACCATTGAATTTCCAATCGAATCAACCCTAATTCTAGTTTCTACAACAAAGATTTCAATAAAAACTTGTATGCCCCCTGGGCATAACTTATAACCCTTGCCCCGAAGACTGTGGGGGGAGTGTCCTGCTCAAAGGTATAATTTCCTGAACTTTATCTGCGTGGAACAAAATGGGTATCTTAAAATTTTGATTGGATGTGTTTGGGGAACAGGAGGGTGTGGAAGGGGTGTTAGTTGCCTTCCGATTACTTTCGACTATTAAAAAGGACACTAGCCATTTCAGTTTCTAATCGAACAAGCCCTTTTTGAAGTTTCTACGACAACGCGTTCTATAAAAACTTTATTTGCCCCCAGGGCATAACTTACAACCCTTGCTCTGAGAGCTGTGAGGGGGTTGTCATCCTTAAAGACCTAATTTCCATAATTTAAAACTACGTTGAATAAAATGGCTATCTCAAAATTTTGGTTGGATGTGTTTTGGGAGAAAGGTGGGCTTGAGAGGGGTGTTAGTTGCCCTCCAATCAATTTCGACTATTGAAAAGGGAACTATCCCTTTGAAGTTCCAATCGAATGAGCCTTTTTTGAAGTTTCTATGACAACGCGTTCTATAAAAACTTTATATGCCCCCCGGTCATAACTTACAACCCTTGCCCTGAGGGCTGTGAGGGGGTTGTCATCCTCAAAAATATAATTTCCAGAACTTAAAACTACGTTGAATAAAATGGCTATCTCAAAATTTTGATTGGATTTGTTTGGGGAAAAGGTGGGCGTGAGAGGGGGGTTTGTCCTCCGATCACTTTCGACTATTAAAAAGAGCACTAGCCCTTTGAATTTCCAATCGAATGAGCTTTTTTTGGAAGTTTCTACGACAACGCCTTCTATAAAAACCTTTTATGCCCCCAGGGCATACCTTACAACCCTTGCCCTGAAGGCTCTGGGGGAGTGTCCTCCTCAAAAACATAATTTCTATCTGGAAATTAACTACGCTGAACAAAATGGCTATCTCAAAATTTTGATTGGATGTGTTTCGGGAAATGGTGGGCGTGGAAGGGGTGTTAGTTGCCTTAAAATTATTTTCGACTATTTAAAAGGGCACAAGGCACTCCAATTTCCAATTGAATGAGTCCTTTTCAAAGTTTCTATGACAACTTCTTCGATACGAAGGGCCCTGCTCTAAAGGAAAAAAATAATAAATGATACATTGTGCACACATCGTTCTTATATGCCCTCTGGGCGTAACTTAAAACCCTTACTCAGAGGGTTGTGGGGGAGTGTCCTCCTCAAAAACATATTTTCCATTTGAAAATCAACTACACTGAACAAAATGGCTATCTCAAAATTTTGATTGGATTTGTTTAGGGGAATGATGGGCGTGGGGGGGCTAGTTGCCCTCCAATCACTTTCGACTATTTAAAAGGGCACTAGCCACTCCAATTTCCAATCGAATGGGCCCTTTTCGAAGTTTCTACGACAACTCCTTCGATACGACGTGCCCGGGTACGGGTATGGAGAAAGAAAACAAAAAATAACACATTGTGCCCACATCGTTCTTTACTTAGGCAGCCAATATGCTCATATTATGGACGCAAAATGACATTAATGCCATCACAGAGCTTCGATCGATTACGGACACCGATGAACAGGTGCGTTGTTTCGAAGGAGGACCAGTTGGAGCCAATTTTCCCTAGTCAAGTGAAAATTACAGTAAAAATGAGCCATATAGTACCATAAAGGCAAAGGTATGCTAATGAAAACTGATCTGTGGATGCTTGAATATCTCGACCCATCTTGGTTTTGACATGATTTGTAAAGAATCTAAATTTTAGCTAAGGGGGGAAGCAAATTGGGGTCTGGCAGGAAAGCCCCTCCCCCCTATGCCCCATAGCAAATCACGCCGCTGCTTTCTCCCCTTCCTTTGAGGTAAAATTGGTCCATAATTTCATGAGCGGCAAAAACACCAAATCAAATATTACGCCTGCAACTGATATTCTATGTATATGTAGAATATCGTACGTATATTATAGGTTGTATCCTTTTTTAATTCAATCGATAAAACTAAAATAACACAAAATTACATATTCATAAATAAGCAACGAGTTCACATTAAAGAGGTTTACTAGGCGTCAAAATTACTAGGCGTTAAACATAATTGTCACCAATGATCACCCAGTGACCTTTTTAAGACAGATTGGTTAAACCACTAAATTTTCAGAAATTTTTTATTTAAACACTTTTTTTTTTCGTCTTTAATTCAGAAAATGTGTGGTGCATACAGGACTAAAGCTCTAAAAAATTTAGAGGGAGGCAAAGTGTATTTTTCAATATTGAAAGAACAATTTCTTGTTTTTTCAATATACTATATGAAAATAGCCAAACAATTTATTTTTCAGTGTAAATACCCAAAAAAAGGTGTTTTCAACATCTAGGGGCAATCTACGGGGCGCAGGTCCACCGGGCTTAATCAGCCAGAAAAACTTAATACTAACTAAAAAAATTAGATAATACAGATTACATCAATTAATTCAAAACATTATATCTGAGTCTTAAATGTTGGCGACCTATAGGGAATACAGGGTGTTTGCGGTCTTCCACAAATCGGAACTTGAAAAAGCCGAATTATTCTTTGTTTATTCTTTAGACTTTCCTAGTCTTTAGGGGACGGCTATATTTGTTGAGAATAGAGATTTTACACCAAATGTACATAGAAAAATGGAAAACTAGAATACCTTCTTGAAGTCTTCAATGTTATTTGAGCAACGATAGGCAAAAACTAAATGATATCACACACACACACAATTGCGGTAAAAACCGCGAAGGAAGGACGAGCGGAAACAGAGTGATATGTTCTAAGACTAGAACATCATTATTTCAAGAACCTTTCCATTTCTTAGGACTATCTTCCAATTACCCTGATCACCACTGCAGTCTTAAAATGAAAAATATAGAAACGGAAATTTTAAGCAACTTACTGTCCTTCGGTCAACAGACATCGAAGAACGTTGAGCATCATTATCATGAAAACTAAATGAGGGAGTCTTAATTGTACATGCAAAGGAAGATTTGTAAGACAAACTGAGCTGTGAGCTGAGCCTTTACTGTCCCTGTATCCAGGGCTGGATCTAGGGGGGGGGGGAGGGTAAGCACCCCTGGTAGCATGCCCGGGGGTGGCAAAACAATCTAAAATTTTAGTATTTACAGGAAAAAATTGTACTATTTATAGTATTGATGGCAAATTCTACTCCCCCACCTGAGAAAAAACCTAAGTAATTTTGGCTCCGGCATGTACACTTGAATTTCATGTTGGAGAGGAAGGGCGTATTCTATATACTATTTTTGAGTTGAGGCCGAATTAGACAGACAAAGGAAAAGTGCCAACTAACATGAAATATATAGAGAACCTGACAAAAAAAAATTAAATTCGTTCTCATAAAGGGTCTAAAGACCCTCTCTTCTTCGTACGTGCCTATTTGAGCTAATTTTTACTAATACTTGCTCATTTTCAAACCCTTGCCTGATGTCAAGGCATCTCCCATTGTTTTACCCCATCTCAAGAACACTATGTACCACCTTCAGCTCTGCTTAGACTGCTTAAACGAACATAAATTATTCCGTATATGAAAGGGGTTGTTCCCTCTTCAACGCCTCGCTCTTAACGCTAAAGTTTTTTATTGTTTTAAAAAATAAAGTTGTGAGACAGAGTCAAACTTTAGCGTAAAGAGCGCGGAGTTGAGGAGGGGGCAGACCATTTCATTTACGGAATAATTTCTGTTCGTTTTAAGTTTTAATGTCGCTCCTTACTTTCAGTTAAAAAAACAACTTGTTTTTTTATTTAATTTCTGAACGTTTTTGAATTAATGCAGCTTTGATTTTTGCTCACCACACATGAATAATTATAATGAAATTTGCATATTAGTCTTATTGTTTTGGCTAAACGGCCTTCTCGAAATTTTGTTATGGCGTAATTGCGAATTAACTTTCGTGACGAACTTCTATATTTGTATGTTTTTATTACGTATATTAGGGAGTTTACCCCTAGTCAATACATCGCTCTTGACGCTAAACTTCGAATTTTTTTCCACTCACAAACCCCTGAATAGCAAAGGCCGGTTAATTAGAATAGATAGCTCTTTTGAAAGTACTAAAAAAAAAAACTTTACCGTAAAGGGTGAGGTATTGACTAGGGGGTGCACCCCCTCATATACGTAATAATTTCTGTTTGTTTTAAGTTTTTATCTTTCTCCTTAATTTCAGTTGAAAAAACTTTTTTTTTTATTTAATTTCTGATCGTTTTTTAAATAATGCAGGCAAATGCGGCGCCCCCTTCACAAAAATGTCCCTTCCCCCACGGAAATATCCTCCATGGAAAGATCCTCCCCCGTAACCCCCTCCTCCTACCCCTCCCCTCCCCCCCCCCCCACCAGAAAAAAATCCCTCCTTAAATGTCTGTATACTTCCCATTTACCAATGCTATATGTAAACAATGGGCAAAGTTCATATTTTGCAGCCCTTCCCCCGGGAACTATGGGGGATTAAGTCATCCTCAAAGACATATTTATTAATTGTCCGACAATACTGAACAAAATGGCTATCTTAAAATTTTGATTGGGTGACTTCAGGAAAAAAATAAGCGTGGGAGGGGGCCAAGTTGCCACCAATTTTTGGTCACTTAAAAAGGGCACTAGAACTTTTAATTTCAATTCAGATGAGCCCTCTTACAATACTCTAGGACAGTAGTAAGGCATCTATATATTAAAAATATACATGCACTTTCACAAGCCTGAGGCATGAGTATGTGTGTATATTTTCAAGTAATTGGGTTACCAGGGGCAGGCATCTATATATTACGAATTTACATGCTATTACACGTGGATATGTGTGTGTATTTTCAAGTAATTGGGTTACCAGGGGCAGGCATCTATATTTTACAAAATTACAT